>NC_089850.1:46809047-47109047 GCF_036373705.1 Amia ocellicauda
ATAACCCTTGCTTTTTCCTAATTACCACTCTGCAGAGTTTCTCTTATTGTGAAGTGTGTGTAATGAATAAATGGCTCTGTGACAGATGCGGTGTACATTTAGGTTTGTGTTTAAGAAGGGGTGAATGGAAGAGATTTGATATTCAGGTCTGGGTGCATGATGCATTGCTTTGGAAGATTCCAGCAGCCTTTTTACTTCCATGCAAGAGGAGGGCTGAAACCAACACAGCCATTACCCTGTCATATTTAAATAAAGACTTTGGTTGCACAGATAGTCTTTTTAATTTTGCTTCACATAAATAATCAAGAGAATACAAAAAACAAAGCATGTACGATGCTGTATATGTGTTCTTTAGTTTCAGATATGGATTGCAGAAGCACTTATGAGCAAATCACAAATTCAAATGATTATAGTACCCATCTGAGATTGACTACATACAACCCATAACCATTAACTTTATCTGTACATTAACTGTTTACCAGAGATATAGATAATCAATACATGTGTGTCTAGGTAAACATAATCATTCTTACAACACTTACTTCAGAGATAACATTGACTACAGTGTATATGCTGAGAAGTTGGCAATTTGACCTAAGGAGTCAGCCACAGAAAACAAATCCCCCCACTGAATTCCTTGTAAAAAGACATTTGTGCCACATTCTATCTCAAAACACATAAAACATCAGAAACTGGTCTTTCTGCAAGGCATAAAGATTAGATTACAAACACTTATGAATGTGAATAGAATTTCGACCGCCTGTTTGGTTTTAGTTAATCCTTTAATTAAATTATAAAACTGCAATTGTCATTTTGTCAGTTTTTTCATCAGGAAGCATAAATGTTACTCCTGGAGAAGATGATAGTGAGCATTTTCTCTTCATAGATGAATAGTACACTAAAGGAAGTCAAAAGAGGATAACACAATTTCCTATTACAATTGGCATCTATGTAGGCTGTCAAAAGTAAGCTGCATGCAACAAAAATGACCATTTTATCATACTACATTAGCCGAGCTTCTGAATCACCAGGATTAAAAGTACAGCAGAGTTCATCCATTTAACACCAGGCTGTGTTTTATATTCATGCCGAGATGCTGAACCTTTTTTTTTTTTTTTTTTGCCAAGGACAAATTCGCTCCACTTGCTTTATGGCTTCAGTAGATCTTGCATGTATCATAACTCTTGAAAAACCAAGCAAAAAAAACAAAAACAGGATTACTGAATCTTTTAACAAGCTTAAAAGTATCTAAATGCGACACTGTTGAATCAGATCCTTTCTGACAAATTAAAATGCATTTCAGGGCCCCCTGGGCGTCTTATTCGGTAAAAGCCGCCTGTTGGAGTGCGTGATGGGTCCCTTTACTCGGGGGGCTTGAATCCTGGCTGTTACGCTGTCTGGGATCTCCCAGGCAACACTGAAATGGTTGTGTGCTGTAAGAGCTAGGTGGCCCAAAGTCGGCTGGGGGAGCTGTGTCCCATCGCAGAGGGCTGTTTCAGAATGAGTGGTTCAAAAGCAAACATATTGGAGATTGGAGATTGCCACTCTGGGGCTTTAAGCACCTTGTACTGCTGTAAAGAGATGCTGGAAGCTTCTTATTTAGACTTTAGTCATCTTATATGCTCTTTTTCAGCAGTCCATTATATTTGATAGGATATGACAGATACAGCCTTTAACGATAGAAAGAGCTTGCAATCCAAATAAAGATTTGTTTTAGTAAGCAACACATCAATAATTGTACAATTCTTCACTTAATTGGTTTCTATGTATGGGAAACTGCTGAATCAGCATTTAGTTTTTTAGCTCTTTGTTATCTCATTAAAATGCTAATTTGACAGTTAATCTGGTTGTTCCAGGTTTAAAAATATATATATTTTTAAAGATCAATTAAAATGTATAGACAAATTTAATTAAATAATGAATAATAATTATAATTATAATAAACTGACTGACTATATATATAGTCATAATTATTATGAGCTTGGTTTATATGACTAGAGAACACTATATGCCAAGAACTGGCTTTATAAAATGCTGTTGTATGGCAGTAACATGGTTTTAACTATGACCACTAGAACATCCCGCTCAATCCCTGACAGCAGAGCTGAGTGTTGGGTCCAGAACTGGCTCTAGATCTGTACAGATGTCTGAGAACGATAGGTCCCATCATTACTGTTTTTAATGAGCCACTCTGAGGCACAATACAGAATACAGGAGCAGGACGAAGCACACCAGTCAGATTTATTGTTAGAAAACATAAATCTATACACGTGAATAGTGCCCTTCCATATGGTATCAATATGTCATAGCCATTACATACTTTGTATCTGTTTTGCCTTCATTATTAGATAATCACATCACATCTCAAAAGAAAGATTTACACCAGGGTAGATTTGAGAATTTCTCTGCTTCTAATAAGATTGTAAAGGGCATTTGCCTGTGACGATTAATTATTTCTTCACTAACTCAGAGCTTGTGACCTGATCCTGGGTGTGTGTGTAAAGGATGTCTGCTGGTGTCAGATAATTGTGTACAGAAGACATGTAGCAAATTGATGCCTCAGAGCTTATCGAGAGAGCCAGATGGTTAAAGCAGTCTATTTTTGGATGCCCTGTTATTTTAGCAACTTAAGTAACTGCATCAAAGTGAAGCGATTATCAGAAATTGTATAAATTAATAAACGTAAATATATATATATATATATATATATATATATATATATATATATATATATATATATATATTTATTTATTTTTATTTTTTTCAGTAATCTTCGTTGAGGTGTAATGGCAAATATGGGATGATTTTGAACAGTCTGACTGAGAAATCTGAAACGGGCAGGACTTTTCCACAATTCAATGTTTTACATGCCAGCTCATCCAGAAAGTGATGTACTGTAAGTGGCACTTAATGGACTTCTGCATCCCATATAAAGCTTGCCCACGGGCTTCACTAATCTGGTCAATGCATTTGCACTAATGGTCAGAGGAAGCAATATGTTAAGCCCCCTGCATTGCTCACAATAAATTACACACCATATGGCAAGCCCCCATGCCTGTATAATGACCAGGTTCCCATTTCATTGTGTGACATATGGACAGATATCCATGGTGTTATTTGTGCAGACAGTTTCAATTAATAGGATGTGATTGCACATGAAGAGAGGCCAGAGCAGGAACAGAATCTTAATTTATTCAACATGAATATTTAATAATAAGACCTACAAACATACAGTTTGGCAGAGCCATTTATAGTAAACCACCAAGCCCTGCAAAATTAATCACAGATTTATTTAGTCATAGGGTAGTCAAGGGATTTTCAGTCAAGCATACGTGGGTGCTGCGAAGCAAGAGAGTCTCCATTCAGCAATAACCACAATATCATTTATTAAAATTAGTAAAATAATTGCTCCCCTTTTCTCGTCTCAGCATGATTTTAAGATTTAAGTGCACTATGCAAGCCCAATAACATACCATGGGAAACACCTGCATTTTACAAACTGTCAGCCCTGTTCTGAATTACATTAGAACAGTTGTATTTTCACAGATCGGAAGTTTGAACCACACCGGACAGAAAGACGTCCTCATTCCAGTCAGACAACGGCTAATGTGTGGGGATAATAGTGAAAGGGCGGGGATAGGTAACTACTGGCAGGGGTATATAGAGAGCAGCACAGGGGTTGTGCAGCAATCGGCACCCCAAATAGGAGTAGAGCGCCCTCTGGAGGTGTGAGAGATGTAGCAAATAGCACTCAAAATAAATAGTCTGATAGCCCATGTGTGTGGGCCTGTTTATTACCATGGGTTACTACAATGGTTGCAGAGTGGGATTATGCTCACCCACACTGACGGAGCCAGGAGGAGAGCTGGCGATGAGGAGGCCACCGATACTGGGCGGCCTTCAGGGAGGGTCTCGCTCTAGTGGAGAGAATGGTGAATCCAGCAAGCCAAGAGGCTTCCACCCCTGGTATTAAGAGGCAAGAGGTTTATGTTGTTGGACTGGCACAGAGTTCAGCAGGAGGGGATAGTATGTTGGGATAGTGTGTTATGGCCCCATTGAAATGGAGGCTCCAGCCCACTACCTGAAGACAAGCCCACGGACCTACAAGACTCTGGATCTCAGCAGCCAGAACTGTCACAGCCTTTCTGCTCGAGGACCGCTGATGGGGGTAATGTCCCTGTGGGTCTGGCCTCAGCTCTTGAGAGGAATTATTTGGGGTGCACCCGAGGTAGGGACCTCATTCAGATGGGGAGTGAGCGACCACATTGGCGGGGCCGCTGCCTGCAGCCCCGCGAGGAAGACAACAGAAGGCAGGGCACCGTGAATGAGAAGCTGCAACTGGGGGAAAGTGAGAGGGATGGGAGAGAGTAGCTGAGGTCAGCGACCCGGGCAGCGGAGGAGGAGCTTCTGATCCACTGGGTGTTGTGTTGGTGTTGTCAGTGGGGAGCCCCTGCAGGAGGGCCAGGAGACCCCCCACTCTGAGAGCTCAGCTTTTCTTTTTTGTGTGTTTGTGTGTTTTTAGGGGAGGGAATAACAGTAAGTGATATTGATATGTTTGTTTTGTTTTCCAGGAGCGAATGTCTGGGCACTGTGTAGGATATAGCGGGGCACCGTTCACCAGTGGGAGAGAGGAGGATATCACTAGTGATAAGTGCTGTGTTATAGGGTAAGCTGTACGTGATTAGTCTTGTTGCACATAGGGGTAGGAATATGCCACATGTAACAGGAGTGCTATTGCACATAGCCTTGTGATTGTAGGAGGGTACCTGCAACATTAAGTCCCCATCATTGTGTTTATGTATTTATATTTATATTATTGGTATTCTGTCACATAAGGTGAACGTGTAGGGCTAGGTGACTAACGACACGGGGGTTGGACCTGTACAGCCATCATGCATGGCATGAGGTTTATAGAGAGCAGCACAGGGCGCCCTCTGTAGGAGAGATGCTCCATGTGGTGTGTATCACTCATAATAAATCATCTTCAGCTGTAAATAAGTGTGTGGGATTGTATACAGCATATTTGTGTATATGTAATGCTATCCCTCTGTGTGTGTGTGTGTGTGTGTGTGTGTGTGTGTGTGTGTGTGTGTGTGTGTGTGTGTGCGTGTGCACTGTAGGTCTCTAGGATCTGTTCTGCAGACCCCTACTGTATTGAGGTTATAGTTGTGATTTTTTATTAAATAATTGTTAAATATATACTATAAATATGTATTTTTTTCACCAGCATGTTCATTTGAATTATTTTAATTTTAGTTTAGTGAGCCTATCAGTGGTTGAAGGTGGGATTTGTAACCCAGACCTCATGATTAAGAGTCTGCCTGCAGAGCTAAATAAGCTATTGGAACTCAGATTTAATGTGGCCCTAGCAGTGCTCTGTGTACTGTACTGTACATCTCCAGGGCCAGGGCAGGAGACCCTGCTGAATGAAGACAAATTATGTGAGATATTTAAAATACTGTAAAATGTAAAAACAAATCTTTACCATTTTGGATGTATGTTTCATTATTTATTTTTGTTGCCCTGGGATCCTTGTGTTGGAAAATCAAACTACATTGAACTAACCCTAAACCTACCTATAAACCTAACCCTAAAACTGTGGCTTTATGAACTGGACACATTTACTCAAAAGTAACAGGCAGTAACAGTAATATATTATTTATTTTTGGTCAACTGGCCAACTGACTAACCTGAACAATTACATCATTAAGCATGAAATACCTCTGATCAGCTGCAGAGTGCTGTAATTTCTAACACAAAATTACAAGAATTCATACAAGAACTGTAATATTCTTACTGTACTATAATTGATTTTTTGATTATTAACAGTATTATCCTATTCATTCTCAAGCTATAAGTGCTAAACAGTGTAATACACAACATCAACAGATGATGGCGCTGATGTATTGCACACATTCTTACTCTAGTGGTAGATAACTAAATCTAATACCAAAACCTAAAAGAAAAATAAACTGAGTTTTGATTGGTTGATTTTTAACAAATATAAGATGAAATTATTCTTGCCAAACCTTAAAATGCCCAAGACAAAATTAGTTTTAGAGATGTAACAAGAGATAATTCATACTTTTTCATTCATTCGTTTCCCTGAAAAATCATCCTGCAGGGTTGAAAGAAGAAGTAGTGTTGTTCTCTACCATGGAATTTAGATGTTATTTAGACTCAAACCTGAAAAAACACTGTGCTACAATGTTATCAAGTGATAGTATTTCCCAGCAGCACCGTGTTATAAGTGCTATGGCCCAACACCCAACCAACATTATGACAGAGTGAAATCACTTACCTCAGCTGTATTTGAACTATGTACAAATCATATTCATATCCTAAATGGAGTGCAGACATCAAATAAATAAGTGTTATCAAATGGGTGGGGTCAGTGCTGTAAATGTTCCCCCTGAGCTTCACGTGTTGTCAGTTGGGTCCTTATTGTCCACCAAAAGCACAGATGGACAGGGTGCAGTGTTTGCATCATGCTATCCTGTCCACTAAGGGGTGAAAACATGTTTGTCCTAACAATTAACAGAATCAAGAGTGAGACCACACTGTCATTATCTCAATTCCTGCATGGGACAGGTAAGGAGATTTGGTGGCCTGTGCAAAAACACAGTGCAGAATAGTAGATGTTAATCAACTGTTTTGTGTAATGGAAGGGACTGTGTGACAATGTGAGACTTTCAGAAGGGGGTTCTAAATTATAATTATGTTTTAATATGCTTATAGTGTACTTACAGTATACATAAATATACTGAAAGCATGCATAACTGTATATTTCATTTTTTTTATGTGAGAAAATCTATAAAATAAAATGTCTTCCCAAAATCTGTTCTTGCCTAACTGTACATGAACATTAACAACTCACAAAGGCTTGGTGGGGGGCCTTCATGAACCTGATTTAATCACAGCCAAAGAGAGAGTTTTAGCCCCAGATTGCTGTTTAATTAATTCGGTTATAAATACATAATCAAAATAATAATAATAAGAAGAATAAGAAGAAGAAGAAGAAGAAGAAGAATAATATAATACTTTTAATATTAAAAATTAACTAGAGGAAAGTCATTCTAAACCTCCTTCTGCCCATAGTCACCAAAGAAATGAGATCTTAAAACAAACAGAAAATTGCAAATTTTGCAGAAAAAGCTTCAAATTCAAGTTTCACGATAGCATAGGTGTTTGAATATTGTAAATAGCCTAAATGCCTTTAAAGTAAAACCATATTTAATTTTCTTGTCTCTGCCGGGATAATCAAATTAATTCCCTTTATATTAGCTCATGCCGGTACAAGTATCTATACATGCCTTATTTAAACTATAGAAGAAGCAAATAATATATATAAATAATATAAAGGGCATGAAATTAGTTTTCATTTCAAGATTTTTATTTTCCGTGTTGTTTGTGAAAGTAACATACTGTATGTGACATTTGTGATTCTAAAAGTCTCACAGAAATATGAAATTCTGAACACACTCCTCTAAAGATATGATGTAGGACCCTAAACGCTATCAATAAATTAATAATAAATGACAATGTAACCTGGAAAACCTCTCCAATGACATTGCAAGTGAAATCAAATGCCCAGTTAGCAGTGCCTCTACCTTTTCTGGTTGGTGTTGGAAGGGATTGTTAAATTGATTTGATTTCTTAAAATAAATGCATAAATGAAGAACACATTTTGAACTATAAATGTGCTGTATGTTTTTCTTCGCTCACAGCTTGTTCAGACCGGCTCCTCTCTCACAGGAATGCCTTTGTGTTCGATCAGCTCTTTGTATCAGCAAACAATGGAGCAACACCAAACCAACATGGGAATCCCTATTGCTGTGGGTTAACCTAACTCAGTGGGCAAACTTTTAATTGGCAAAGCTCAACACTATAGTAATCTGCCGTGCTTATCTGTCTTTCTGTTAATGGACGTTGGCCCCTCCCATTCACAATCCATATACGCTACTTTTTGAAACATTTTGCTATTCCTATCTGCCTTGTGTTCATTAAAATGCAGTTTTTTTTGTCAGCAGTTCTCAGGGAAGCTCTTTGGAGCCCCACTCGTTCCCATACCCCAAATACTGTTTCCTTTCAAAGGGAACAACAAGGAGCCTCTTTCTGGACGTCTGGCAAAGACATCGTCTGACAGTGATGTAATAGGCAAACCTTGAAGGGGATTGGATGCAATGGAACTGGTTATGCTCAGTCCACAAAGGAGAGGGGCACAATCGGCTTAGAGCTAAATAAGATCTGAACCCAAGCCTTCCTCACAAAGGTTGATAAAGGCAAGCATTCATACTGGCTGACGAATTGCCACTGAAGCATGAGAGCAGAGGAAAACTCTCTTTCCTCACTTTTCACACACAAACCCATGTCATATGGGAAACAAACTGGAGCAAACTGCACAAACATGTTTGCAATGAAGTGGCCTTTTCAGAGAGAGGCCTTTGCAGGCCTTTCTGTGAAGAACTTCACTGTGAAGTTTGCTTTTTGTGGTGTGTGGGCTGGCACAGTACAATGGGCTGTAGCCAACAGTGTGTATTGTATGTTTTTCAAGTGTAATTCTGACTGTGTACATGTAGATACATGAGTAAGAAATATCTTAAGGGTACTGTACAAAATATTATACAAATTAAATTATTATTCTCTATTTTCCTTATTCTTAAATACGTTATTATCCACTAAGTATAAGAGGTCAATGAAAACTATGTAATTTGTATTATTATTATTTGTTTGCCGAATTGCATTTTTAAACTAACAGTAAACAGTTCAATGTTATACTGCTTAACTTTGAACATGGCATTCCTGATACCGCAGTTACAAAAAAGTGCCTTGAATGAGTCTCTAAGAAAACCTTCAAAAGCTGTCTCTTCAGCAGAAGAATAAGCAACGTTCACAGCTGACCAAATCTTTAGAACCACTTCCTTAATGAGGATTACTATGCAGGCCCAGAGAGGTTACTCCAGGTCATTGACAGAAACCTGCTTTAACTGTGACACAGTTTTTCTGAGGCAGACAAAGCCAGACTACACACAGAAACGGGTTGAGAAAGCAAATGTGGCAGTATTGGTATGTTTGAGACCAACAGAAAAATATTAAATACATTTATCATTAACACTTCAAAGCAGTTTTTTATGTTTTATTCTGTTCATAGAAAAAAGATTAATCACACGCACATCTAAATATCTTAGAAGGTGCTGGGTATCGAAAAAGATTATATAGAATAAAAAGATTTATTTTTTTATTTTTATTCTGTTTATAAAAATAGACTTTGAACACAGTGTTGTTGAGTACATTTCCTTCTAGTACAATATGTATCCATGGATTTCTTTGTTGGTTTACTTGTTATTTTGGAAATCTAATTTTAACATATAGTTGCCCCCAGTTACTGCATTCGCAATTGAATGTAAAGTGAATGTAAATAAGGTGTGTTTTGCCTAAAAGCCCAAGTAAGGCACTGAAATCCATCAAACTACCTTCTTGAAATAAGAGATCCTGCATGGAAGTTTCAGATTGGAGGGTGAGTGTGTCTCTGCATGGGGGAGGGGGTATTTTTAAAACAGAAATGGTAGCTGACAAACATGGAAAGTGTTATATTACCTCTAGTATAAAGTGAAAACGTGCTTTTCAATGCGCTTGGTCACTATAAATCTTTTCCCATTATGTTTTTGTAGCAGCTTGTTCTGTAAACTGATACTTGCAGATAATGTATATAATGGGGTATCTTGTTTCTTTGAAGGAATATCAATTATTTCATTACAAGGGGTCATTGGTCAACACATCTGCTGTCTTGTTGAGGCGTCTGTGTACGAGGAGTGATTAATTAAAACCTTAGTGGACCTTTGTCTTATTCCAGTGAACTGCCTCCTGCCATATCAATATATTGATTCTCTAAGTTTGTTTTTACTACTTTATTACATGTCTGTGTGTATTATTTTTCATTTGATTTATTTCCAATAGAAAGCAAGAACCTGCTCATTTCTATAGTGGGTATTTGTGTTTCTGGTTTCTTCTCAGGTAATCGTCTTTATAATTCTGAAATTATATTTTCATAGTGATTTATATATCAGACTGAACTGAAAATGTAGCATCTTAGGTTCATACTTGCAACAACCTATTTAGTATGACATCTGGACATCCATTGATCAACAGATGTTGCAGTGAATCAGAGACAATACAGTGCCACACATCACTGCACTGGGGCTCAATAAATGTGCTGCGTTTCCACATACAGGAGGAATATTTTGAAGAAACTGAACAACTGTGGCATGAAATCACATCGCAGAGTCATAAGAAGATCTAAGATTCCTAGGCTGTGTTCCAGGAGAGGTTCTTACAGAAAGTTAACGGCATGCATCAATGAACTGAGCACCACTTTCGATTGAATTTACTCTCTGATGTGAAATTCAAACCTGAAGCAAGAAACTGATTCACATATAGTCTCCACAGTAAAAGCAGCATGTGACATAAGCTAATAATCAAGCAGAGTATTTCATGATTTACAATGAAACGCAATAGGAATTTCCATCAACATATTATATTTCTTAATTTTATTGCAATATCCAGTTGAAGGTCTTTCTAGATTTAGTGTGCATATAAATACATACAGACACACACACAGACACACATATATATAAATAGATAAATATATATTTATAATGTTAAAATGACAATGGGCTGGACACATTGCATGCAGAACAGATCAAGTGTGGACAAAGGAAGCTATTGAATGGACACCAAGAGATGAAAAAAGACCTAGAAGACGACCACATAAAAGATGGAAAGAATCTTTGCAGGCGTAAGATGGGATAGAGAAGCTGTAGGTCGAAGCAAGAAGAAACAGATAGATAGATAGATAGATAGATAGATAGATAGATAGATAGATAGATAGATAGATAGATACGTAGATAGATACTGTACCTGGATTTCTGTATTTAATAGAAAAGGTTTTATGCCACCCCAGAGTAGTGACGTAGGAAACATGTTACCTTGTTAACTGATTAAGCACATAATTGGGACAATTAATTCATTTAGATCCATTCTGAATATATGCCAAAGACACTGAGCTCTGCAGGCCCAGGGATGCAGATCACTGTGGAGAACGATCTGTGACAGGTACCTGTGACATAGTTTTGCATGTGACCTAGTTCTCATAAAGTCCTTATAGGAAATACTTCAGTGGCGACTGCTGAGGCTATACGAGGAGCCTGCTCAGAGAGCTCTCTGTTCACTTGCAAAGTTGAAAAAGTTATTTGCTGGTTCATTTGAAATCATCTCACTTATTTCCCCCAAACCCAAACAGCATCTTACATCAACCTAATTGGTGTATTTCATTGCAGTGAAAACTCAGAGTCTCTGTCAGCCTGTTTCACTGCCTTGAATGGACAACTGCTAATACAGCCAACCCTAGAATTTTCACAGTTTAGTCTATCAAACCAATTAGCATTGGGTTAAATTCTCTACAATATGTATCTATAGGAGTAGAAAGTTTCAGAAAGAGATTGCAAACAACATATTGCCCATACGCAATCAGACCAGAAATAAAATCAGATTAACTTCAAGCCTCATAAACACGCCTGCTTACTGTGAGTGCCTATTAAACAGTGACCAGAGGTTACTGCAGTTCAATGCATGAGGGGTATCTCAAAGACAGAGGGGAGATTAATGGTACAAGTCCACAAAGTACTGCTCTTTTTCATAATCCAGGAGTCAATCTGGCTAGAAAAGAAAATACCGTCCCTGGAAATAATATAACAGAACAATTTACATTGCAATTTTTTAAGGTAAGTAAAATATCAAGAGCAGATTAACATTAGAAGGACAATCTGGTAGATGCTGTACTGGGTAAATCAAAACTGAATGTAGTGTTTTTTTTCTTTCCTTTATTTCCCCATCTGCATTGTGGCACTACAATGACTTTCATTGGCCTACTTTGCCTTTAAATCTTGACATGTCTTCAGCTCCCATTTCATCCTGCATGTTAACATACAGCTCTGGAAAAAAATTAAGAAACCACTCCAAGTTCAGAAATCAATGTTAAGTGGTCTCTTAATTTTTTCCAGAGCTGTAATTGCCCGCCCTGAAAATAAGATACAATCTAATACAGGGGTTCTTAACCAGGGAGAAATGGGTCCAGTTCGGCAGCAGCACCCCTCTGGTCGATGGGGGATGCAGGATTACCATGGATAGCTGCAGGAGGTGCCAGATGGCAAAAAGGTTAAGAACCACTGCTCTAATAAGACCTGAAATGACAGTAACTCTATAAAGCTCTATTGACAATGTTTATCCGGGTTTTTAGAAAAAATATTGTACATTAAATACAAATCAATACATTATAACTATTATATATATATATATATATAT
Organism: Amia ocellicauda; assembly: GCF_036373705.1. Taxonomy (NCBI): domain Eukaryota; kingdom Metazoa; phylum Chordata; class Actinopteri; order Amiiformes; family Amiidae; genus Amia; species Amia ocellicauda. Next base: position 46,821,408 of record NC_089850.1, read on the forward strand.
ATATATATATATATATATATATATAAACACACACATATATACATATTGTACATTCATAAATTAGCCAATGTTACGGTCATGAAATAAAACACTATTCTGCAAACAAAATATAATGTAGACTCACAAAGTACTAACAATGCCTTCCCATCTGTGATCTTCACACGCTGCTCACAGTATTCACTGACCAGTTTTATTGCCCATTGGTTTGACGTAAGTCGTGATGTCAAGGTAAGGTCGAGGTGTTGCAACTGTATTTCACACTGCTTTGACCTTTCTAATACACATCTGGATTTTAACTGTATTGAAATTGATTTGATGCCCATCATTGATTGTGATGCTGCCCTTCTCATCTGTAATGGGACGTGTCATCTAACGGAGTCTGTGCTGAAACACTACATCAGATTGAACTCTTCTGTTCTTTCTTCTCTTTAAATTGGTGGGGGCTTTTCTCCTTTCCTCCAAATTAAGGAATTATTCATTCCAAATCTTCCGGGTCCCAAAACCCAGCAGAGCTGCACGATCTTGACAGTAATCCATGGATTAATTTTTGTGGGATAAATGCAGCTGTCAGAAATAAATACCGTCTGCTGACTGGTAACGACGATGAAGAGAAGTCTGGCTATAATGAGCTCCAATAATTACCACAGAACTGACCTTCTAGAGTCGTTGGATTTAACCTGCCACTCCTGACATGTTGTGACCAATGCCATACCACACTACCATTAAATGAACGTATACAAACGCACATATTCCTTTGCACATATTACTTTAAGTCATTGTATCTGGTTTCAGACTACTTTTGCTAAGGACATGTCATATAAAACTTTTTAGTATAATGCACAAGAAGCATTTATAAATATTACAGAGATTAAAATCACTCGTGAAGAGTTCATTATCAATGGTTAGTGAGCACAATTACTCACTTCTTAAGATGTGCTCTAATGAAACAAACCTTTCAATTATTTCTAACTCAGCTTTATAATATGCAACACCACTACATTAAAAGCAAATTCAGAAATTACCAAAATGTATGTTGGATCAGATGATAGATATCTATACACAAATTACTTATGAATACAACTATGCAATTCACAATAAAGCAATTAAAATAATATCAGAAGACACAGACAACACCCACAACTAATGTCTTTGAGCAGTGTATTGATGGACTTGGGCTTTATGCTGTGGCCATGGGGAAGATGCCTTGATCATGAGTGTGAGTAGTCAGATGAGGAGCGAGACACAGTGCAGGTGCAAGACTGGTGCGGGGCAGACAGATTGGTGCAGGGCACCCAGCACGGGGGTGGAAGGGCTAATGACTCATATTAATGCCCTAACGGAAGTAGGTCAGTGGCTTAGGTCAGGGACTTCTTTTCCGCTAACCTTTTGTGTTTAAACTGCTTTAATTTAGCCACTGCCAAAAACATAACAGCAGTTTTAGCCGACAAGATGTCATCTGACAATTTACATGAACAAATAGGTTGTTATTGTTGCTGCTTGTTTGTTTGTTTGTTTTACACAACTTCCCGTTTCACATCATAATTGCCACTTTCAGCATTTCTTCTTATAAATATACAAACAGGGCTAATGAAGCCAGAGAAGTCTCGGGCAACTTATGTCTCGATTAATTTAAATGGTATGAAATATTTTGACAGGCCACACCAAATTATTAGTTTACATTAGCCATTTTAGTGCCCTATAGATATGGGTATGGATTACATATTATACTCAGCTGCAACTGTGTAGTGAAAGAATTCATATTCCTGGTACCTCTCCAGTCTGTAGATGTATTAATATGATATGCTGAAATAGAGGATGCTACAGTTCATTGTATTATCTGTTAAGTTAATTACACTTCTGTCACAGGCAGCTACATCAAGGCATAATCAAAATTTGAGCTTATAAGATCAGTCTGTGATAATAAGATCAGTACAACCACAAAGTATCACACTCCTCTGATTCCCTTCTTGTCTCAGCAACAGTTCTCTTCTCAGTGAATCCACTTCTTTTCTTTCTCCCCTTAACAAACCCAAACAATGACCACTACATTTAGCCCACAGTCATTTCACACCCATTTCAAATGCCTGAAAAGCATGAAGTGAAATGCCGCAAATAATTCACAAAATCTAAACGAAAATATATAAAAAATGAAGCTTGTTTTTTGTTCCACAGAATGAAAACAGGACAAATATTTAGATGTTATTCATGTGTGTGGAGTGCGGTGTCCAAGCGCTGTTAAAAGTTAAATTGCCCCACATTATTATAGTCCTGGCTTAATGAAGACTTGGTTGTTTCTGGACCTAGCTGTGATTTATGTGGATTTTATTGTCTTTCTTCTCTCGTAGAAGTTATTAGATCTGAGTGTCACACCAGTTGCCTGGGCGTTCTACATCTCTTCATCAAACATTTACTCAGCTCACAGAATCCCTCCAACCGCAGCCATTGTGCCCGAGTTGTGCCTGCACAACCCTGAATGCTAATGACATGTCGGATTGTGACTTGAAAGATTTCCCCAGAAAATTTAAGGAAGCAGTCGGTGTGCCTGCAGACAGGCGCTGTAGGGCACACTGCTCCACTAATGACAGGGGCTTTGGCTCCGTCTGACTCGGCCGGGCGATCCCCGCAGTGAGGAGATTTGGTCCGCGGCAGAATTTCTGTGACTTTCTTTTGACACAAAGGTCATGAGCTAACCTCTCCCACAGCTCAACTGCCGAATGATGTAGGTGAAAAAAAGTGAAGAATCACTGCTGGGAATATAAATAACAAGTGAGGCCACTTGGCTGAAAAACATGACTTCATGAATCTAAAGTCACGGCCCTGTTAGGCCGTTCTTACATCGTATCCTGGCCTAGCTGTGGACGGTGCAGGATAAAAACCCATTTGAAAAAAATGCAAGATCACCTCAAGTCCTTAGTGGTTTGGGCCAGCTTCCTATTTTCTTTATTTAAGGTTTTACTCAAACTATAAAGCAACTCAGAGTATATAGGGGCAGCCTCAAAGCATTACATTACAAAACTGCTACTTACCATATAAATTAGAAATGCGCCACACAAAGGTTTCCAGAAGCATGAGAAATAAGTCTGCAGCTTTGGAGTTTGAACACCCCTTGGTTGATACAAGAGTTGTACAGCAGTGGGGGGGATTTACTTTAAAATATTTTGTAATTTTAAAGTTAACTATGAAATGTATATTATGAAAAAATGAAAGACAAGAAAAAACACCTCTCCTCTAGAAAAGAAAGCAGTAGTTCACAGTTTTACTGCATTGTTGCATCAGCTTCAGGTCCAATGGTTATTTCATTTATCATGTAGACACTCTTCAGATGACAACCTCACACTTCCACCTAAATTATTACAATCCAGCATTTCTCACATGTTTGAGCCTCAGTTGACACTTTCCACTGAATGTGACATTGTTTAAAAGCCCAGAACAGAGATAGGAATTTCACATTTAACACAAAGTGAAGCCCAAGTATATGTCAATTTTGTTTACCATATATCAATAAACACTTTACAAATTAGCACATTAAAACAACTAAATGTATAGCGTAGTACTTCTCTTACAGTACAAAAACCCTTCAGACTATAAAGCCCCCCATGCTCTCTGTGAAACACACTGCCAATGTTAAAATGTGCCTTTTATTCCACTCTGTTTTTCAGGCTTCATTATGAATCTAGTATTTTGTTCAGCAAACAACAGGAGCATAACCTCCTATTTAACTGGCCAGCGGAGAGCTCACTGCTGACTACAGCTAACTGGCACTTCAGCAACAGTGCCTTCATTAACGCACCTCAGAACTGCAGACACTTGAGTTTAATTTTGTACTCTGACAATCATAGTGGCAATCAAGTCTTCTCATAGCATCGACCCCAGCCAGTGTTGTAAGCATAACATGATCTATCTTGTGGAAAATATTCAAGGAGTCTCTTTTAGTAACACAGTTGTTTTATTTTTTTCATTTTTGAAAATATGACAAGGTTATCAATTATGTTTTGTATGCAAAATTGCAACAATACACTTGCATAGAATCACATACATATAATTGTGCAATATATCAATGTATATATATAGTTTTTGGTTTATTTGTTTTATGTTTTTTTGGAAGCTAAGCTAGGCCTGACATTTGTCTGTTACACATATTTTATTTTGGACCCACAATCATGGCAAACTGTAAAAACTGCTTTAAAATACAGACTGAATGAAGCTCTCTCATACATGTCATCTTGTATTGAACTGCTTTTAAAAAATACATTGCATAAAAAAAAATGTAAATCAAGTATGAAAACTGTTGTGTACTTCTTGAGATTTCTTCTTGGTACACATGGAGTAACTATCATGGTCTAAGAACTGTATGGCACAAACCTGACTCACTTTACACATTCCTTCACACACAAGTGTGTTATCATAACTCACCAAAAAATTATTATAATACTTCTGAAAGGCCTTACTCTGTGGCTTTTCAAACCGCAGAGCAAGTTCGTGCAAGCTTTTTGGCTGAATATCTGGTATGTTAAAAGCCTCAGTCATTTTGTATTCAAGTTTCCAATCAGATTTTTTTCCCTCATTGGCTTCTGTAAGATTCAAGTAGTACTGCCAAATGTCCTTGAAAAGTAAAAAACAAAAGTAAGAATTAAATAAAAGGGAATTAAATACAATGGTACCTATAAAATATCAGAAACAATTAAGACAGTTGAAAAGCACAATATAGCTAATGTACATGTACATAAAATGATTCCTGTGTGAGAACAGGTTTATTCAATTAAAACTATTAACTGTTATATGAAGCTAAAATACATATATCTGCAAATCATAATTCATAAAACATCATAATTAAGGCCTTTATTCAAATGTAGAAACAGATAGTTATCGTGTCATCATTGTCCCTAATGGAGAAAACACAATTGTTGATTAAATGTGGTATCGGGCAAACAGGAGAATCTGGCACCCACCCTTGCAACTACAAGTATATATAAAAAAAATCAACAAAAAAGTCACCAAAGCCCTGTTTTCGCTCACTCCACAAAATGCTGTCAAGTACAGTCCAGAGATTCTCCTCCAGAGGTACTAACTGGACTGGAAGGAAATTTCCAAAAGAATCTGGCTGACACCCAGCTCCCGTCAGATGTCATACTTTTCAGCTGGAGGCGCGCTGAAGCTTTTCGAAGCTGGTGTCTGCTAGTCTTATATATCGATCTTATTAATCTAGCTGACGGCAAAATATCACATGTAGCTGGTATCTCTGTTTCAAGTCAAAGTAAAACAAAAAAACTCTTGTTGCAAAGAAGAAGAAAAGATGTACAGCTTGTAAAGAACAAACACACAAATGACAAAAAGAGCATCAGTCAACCCTAGTATTAAATATCACATTCTGCTGCTATGCATGTTTTATTCTAGAGTCTTGCTGGCTTTAAACTGAGACTGACAACAATGGGCCAAACTGATGAATGTACCACCATGATAAGTTAAAACCTACTTTACCTATGTCTAAACAAACAACAAAATGTGGTTGTAAAGAGTCACATAAATCTGTCGGGATGCTCATTTTGGAGACCCATGTAGTTGCACGAAAGTGACTAAGCTGTGAAGGCGGTTATTAACTGGATGCCTTCTCAAAGATTAGCAGATGTGTCAGCCTGCGTAGGACCTCCATTTCATTGTGCTGCGGCCGTCTTTCAGCTAGTGTCTATATCACGTAACCCGTCCTGCTGAAGATCAATGATAAATAATTAACAGCCTGGCTGCAGTGGAATGACTTGGACGAATTTAGATGGCTTACACGTGGATGGTTGCCACACTCATTAATACACGGTTTGGGGATTTGTTTTGCTGGCAAAGGCTAATGCTGCATTTCTACACAAACTCACAAATGTACTTCTGTGTTTCTTTCAACGGTCGGAGGGGGCTGCGCTTGATTAATGTCCTGTTCCTTCACAGCTTGCTGACGGTTTCCATTGTCTACAGGCTGCATTTGAAACCAGTGCGCCTGTCTCACTCCAGGCCCCTATTGAGAATGCTCACTTCTGAAAAGCACTATAGAGTTTAGCTCATTGTAGCACTCTTGGAGAACACCCAGGAGTCAACAGCAAGTTTATTTCGAATCAGGACGGAGCCGAGAGGAAATTTCCACAGGTGCTCTACGTTTACTCCAGTTCTATACACTGAAATCACATATTAAAATTACTTGCATGACGTCAATTAAAGATAAACAATAACCAGCATTTTCTTTTAATAAGTTACAATCCCACAAAGTTCCTGAACTTTGTAGTCAGACAGGTGCAGAACTAATGATACAAAATGATTCAGCACTCACCAGCAATCTGAAATCCTGGGAACTGTACTGGTAGAAACGAAAGCCCGGGTTGTTGGAGTCGCTCTCGGAGCTTCCTTTGATTGGGGTCACAGCTGGTGTCACAAACAGTGAACTAACAGCCTGGCCTTCAGAGTAAAACACAAACAAACAGACAGTAATTACAGTAATTACCCAAATTAACAGGAAAACAACACAAGATGGTTAATAAAAGTGTGCTTTATTCTCTTTATTCTTTTTCAATTCCCTGCAAACTGAAGCTTCTTTTGCAGAAGAAATTAAGATACTTGCCACTTTATTCAAGAAACAGACTACAGATCACAATTTCCATTACAGTAATTAAAGGAGGTTATCTAAAAATAAATACACTCAAATATATAAGATTAACTCAGAGGTACAGTAGAACACAACCGATGCTTGTTCACACACTCAAGCCAAAAGGGTCTATAGGCAACCACTACGCCACCCTAGTGCCAGTATCAATATGAGGACATGCTTTACCTTGCTGATCCAGGAGCACCATGATGCTGTCTCTGTGTGTGTGACCGTAGAACTGGCCAGCAATAACGTCGCTGAACTCGCGGAAAATTCCCACGAGCCTTTCATTGAAGTGCTCTCTGACCGCTGTGATACCCCTGGCAAAGGGCAGGTAACCCACTGGGACGTGTGCAATGACATAAACCTTGCAAAGACAGATAGCATGAGACAGCATGTTACAACTGGTGATGCAATGAGTGTTTGGATTGGTTTGATTACATTTATCTTACCTTTCCCACAATGTTTTCACTAGCGAAGTGTGGGGTTTCTGCTTATATTCAAACTACACTGTGGGTTTGATCTGGACATCGTCTTCATTTATATTTCCCATTCAATGTAAATTTTGACTAGAGCTAGGAAAAATCTGATCAGGCTTTTTTCATACAGTTTTTGCTCTGACGTAGCCCTGACCATTGATGTGCACAATTATTTTATATTTCAAATAACACTTAATGAGATACCAAAAATCGAATAACAGAATGCCAGCTGTCATGGTGATTGTTAATTTAACCTTTACTAGTGTTATGAAAGGGTCTATCATGATTTGAAGTCTAAGACAAAAAATAAAATAACAACATGAATATAACTGAATTGTCATGGTATCTTGTGATGCTTTTGTTGATTTTCACACAGAGGCACCCCCAACAGAAAGCCACACTGTGGTTGTGTTTCCACATGAGCTGAATTTCCACTAATTTATTTTACACAAGCAGTCAAGCAGTCTGACGTCAAGGAAATGACAGGGAGAGTCAGAGACTGGTAAGAGTTATTATTTTGCTTTTGCAGAAAAACAAAAGCAAATGTGCTTTTCAAGTGCATAGAACAGGTATATGACAAAATACTGCCAGGAACTTCATAGTGGTCATGTGACAGCTTTTCATTTCAGTGGAAATGAGATTAAAGCACGGTGCACCACACTTCGTGCAGATTTTTTTTTCAAGATATCAAGGAAGTTTAACTTCTTCTTCCACACCCAGCAGCTTCACAGCCAGCACATTTCATTACCTTTTCATTACTTTGCCGAGATGTTACTAAAGTTTCCTCCAGCCACTCAAACTGTCCAGCTGGGTCAGTCATGTTGAGCGTCTCATTATTGGGGCTGTAGTACAGAATAGTGTTGAGGCTAATCAACCTCAAATTCGGCTCAACTATCTGTGAATAGAAACCACCTGAAAATAAGACGCAGAATAAACAAATAATTAAGAATCGTATGGACAAAATTCTAAAACACAAATCTTCCCCTACCCTGATTACTACTTTTCTGTATGAATAGAGTCATAGAGTGATCTAATCTTTGTTTTAATTAAAACACTATTTCCTTTCGATTCAGTCATGTGAAATGAATCTGCTTAAGATCACAATATTTATTGGCATAACTGCAAACTGAGCATTAGAGAGCAAGTCACAGGATTCTGTAGAAAGAAAAAAGGGAAGAGATCCTATTGTGAGATATTGCAAAAGCTCCATCTACTAGACGTCCTAAAAATGAATGTGTCATAAGCTTATAACTGATTTGCAAACAATGTGAATTCCACTTGAAGTGACCAATGACTGGAATTCCACTGTATATGAAGCATAAAATAAATACTAATCAGCACATAAAAAAATAGACACACAGTGGCAATTCAGGTCAGATGCTTAGAAAGAAAAAAAAAATGTACATGCTGATTGGAGGGCCATGCAGAACAGCTTTCTCCTATTGTCCCTCATCCAGAAAAGCTGATATATATTTATGTCCAAATACCTAATTATCTTGTCAAATGTCTGATAAAGGAATGACATCAGAAAATAAACACAGGCAGTGTAATGTACAATTGATAATAAGCATCAAAACAACCTACAATAATTCTACTACTTAACTGTTGAAAAGTATATATAAATCAAAAATCAAGATATACACAATTAAATCTTTTTCAAATTTTACCTGTTCTTAGAGTTTTAAGGGCTTCTGGTTTCAGCCAAGGCTTCCACAGTTCAGAAACAGCTTCATAAATTTTATTAGTCGATACTGGCAGTTGATCCTGAAAAGGCAGGGAAAACACCGCAATAAAGAAGTATCCAAAATGAAAGCATTTTTTAAACCATGTCCATCGGAAAGGACAAAGCAAGTGAATTCCTAAAAATGTCTCTCAAACCTTCCAACGCTAGAGCTATCTCACTGCTGTGTTGCACACAATACCTCGAGATGACAATCAACACAAATTAAACTGATCTGAAGAACAACTGGGTAATGAACACTGCTGGCTCATTCTAATATATTGACAATTAATTACATTGTACAACTCATCCACATCAAATAAAACCCTATCTACAGTAGGCCAATATTAAACACCAAAGAAACACACACACAAAGAAAGCTGTGCAAGATCATCTGTTTCTTCACACAGAGAGTCGTCACAATCTGGAACAAACTCCCCAGCAATGTGGGTGAAGCTGAAAGTTTGGGAACATTTAAAAATAGACTGGATAGGATCCTTGGATCACTTAGTTATTAATGGACACAAAATGAGCACGATGGGCCAATGGCCTCCTCTCATTTGGAAACTTTCTTATGTTCCTTTATGTTAATAAATACAGTAGATAACACATACAGTAAATGGGAAATACAGTTAGGGGAACAGAAGCCTGGAATACAGTATGTTTTGATGTCTATGTTAATATTTCCATAAAATGAAAAAAGAGATAGCTACATAAATTCAGCTAAACCTTTTTTAATATGAAATAACTTCACACCAGTTCCTTCAGGGGATCAGATTGAGTTTTCTGATTGACAGCTCAATGTTCCAGACTCAAAACAACATCAGTCAGTCATCTGGATTTGCCATAATGGACCATTTCCGGGCACAGCACCTTCAGAACAGCCTTGAGAAAATGTGGGCCTGCCATGTGTCATACCTGTGGCCAATAGTCATGGTTCCCAAGGGCAGGATAGACTGGGAGATGGGGGAAGTGCCCCTGGATGGTGTGGGTCATGTTGCTGATGATGTTTATCACGGTCTCAGTGGAGAGCTCCTTGGCTGGGACATGTGGGGGACTGTCCCTAGGATTGAAGGCAGAGATTTGCAAGACATTAAACCGCTTGTTGAAATAAAAATAAAAAATGTTCTGTTCAGATGCCTCAGAATCCACTAATCTGGCTTTTACCAGTGTTAACCTAAATGCAACAGAAAAGGCCTTTACATTGTTCAATTGTGTCTAATACGCAGAACCCATGCCAGTGTATCTGCAGCTTAACAATCATTAAAGAAGGGCACCACAGTAGTTCAACACACACATCGTTAAGCTACACACACTTGCATATTGAACTGAATTAGTTTCTGCAACAGGATCTTATTCATACAAAGCTTGCTTCGCTAATCTGTTACTTTTTACTTTTCCACAGTGGTTCAGACACAATCTACATTTTCTGCAGGTGTGTACTCTGGTCGGCTGACAGGAGCAGCTTGTCTCGAATTCACTCCCTCTGAGTACATTGAACAGGCAAGATCACTCGGAAACTCTCAGACGTCACTGCTGCCTCACGTTTGATGCTTTCTTTCAGGAAACACTGACAAAAAAACACACTTCTGTCTGAACGCTTTCCTCTGTGAATATGTCTGATTCCCACATGCTTCACAAAAGTCAATAATCAGGGGATACCATCTAGGGTGACTGATGTGCATATGGGAGCAAATGTTTTCATAGCTTACACTTCCATAACCAAAGCTTTGCGATTGTAAGGTAATAGCCTCACTTTGCGACGTTTAATGTTGATCCTTTGTTTATCACTTATATGTATCATGCAATCTGTGAGGCACTGGTCTTTTACAGTGGGAGTCATGTTTTTTCCTGCTTTATAAACAATGCATTCAAATTCACCAACATGTCCTGCAAGTTCTCAAGATTTCATTTGTTTTGTTTTCAAGTTTTGGTTAAATTAACTGTTGTTAATCACATTGCATGTGTGCACTTTTTGTACCTGCTTTCTTATTGTTCACAACTCAGTTGAAAAACATTTCCATTTTGTGCGGCACAGTATAGTACAATACATACCCAGTCCAAATCATAAAGTCTGGCTGCTGCTCCACTTGTTGCATGTACTGAAAGGCTGACTGAATGAGCTGATAAGGGGAATCACACATGTAGTCCCCAAATATGCCGGGGTTCTGGGCCGGGAAACCCTTAGATGAGAAACAAACCTTGGTGTGGTCATCGGTTATGTGGTAAGTCGGATCCAAATGCAAATCTGACACATGCCAAAATCGACCTATTGAAACGAAGTGATAATGCATGTATCAACATCACATATTTCCTTTAAGTGTAGTTAGCTTTACATCTGAAAGCAGTGAAACTGGGACAGACAGGCTGTGCTTCCTAACAATCTGAAAGATTAAACTAGACAGTAAAGCCCAGATGTGTAAAAGATAGTGACCATATTATTGAGAAGGACTTAAAGGCTTTGAATTAGAAAGCGACATGTAAAGATATAAAAGGGAAACTCAAGTATAGTAAACCAGTAGCGGCAGCTACCCAAGGCCACCCCAGATCATATCATCACTGTGCAAACTAAAAGTGTTGTCTGACACACTGATAACTGCTGAAAATCTGCGTCTGCGACTCATGGGATTGTTTAACTGTCTGAAGGATTGTAGTTGTTCACTTCAGGTGCAGGCTACAGCTGTTCATTCTGAGGGGCATTCACACCCTAAATGACTGTGGCAAGTGTCTATACGCCAGGGAAAAGATACACAGTCCTCTCAACACAATCTAATGTATTTCCAGCTCAAGACAATTCTCCAATTTGTCATCAGTTACTTCTGTGAAACACCCTGAACGGGGGCAGTTGTGATAATGTCAATAATAATAATAATAATAATATAATCTAAATTAACGTTTGTCCATGAATAGTTTTGACTGGGAGTGTGTGTGTATTATTAATATATTGTATATACATATTTCATGCTAAAGATTAGAAAAAGGAAGCTGAATCATGTTCTTTACACCAGATACGTCTCTGCCGAGTCGTGTACTTTCGCAATTACAGTGTCCTTTCAGTAACTTTTCATGTCGGAAATCAAAACGTGTGTGTGAATGTATGTATGTGTTAGTTGTGTACTGATGCTTGATGAAGGCTTGAGAGAGATCACTGGAGACCAGCCCCATCCGCGCACTTACTGCTCCACAGCGCCCGCCTGTCCCGACTCACCTGGGGCCCCGGCGGCCTGGCGGCCGTCCAGCGGCGCTGCTGAGACCCGCCCGCCGGCACACAGCTGCAGCAACCACAGGCACAGCGGCAGCCCGCGTCCCGCCATGGCTCAGGCAGCTCCTGGGCTTGTGTTGATTTAAAATGCTCAGCTGTCAATATCCCCTGTGCGGGAAAGAACCAGGAAGTCGCACCGGTCATGTGACAGGGCTGTGGAAAGTACAGTTCTGGACACACGGATGAACGTTGGTAAGGTGGAGCTGAATGACGTCATTAAGGACAGCGCTTCATTGTCTTACTATTTGTATGTAATGAACGCAGAAATGAAAGGCATGCTCTGTGAATCCCATGTTTAATCTCCAAGTAGACCATCTCTGGCATTTCACACGCCCTTTAGTTTACATAATGAAATGTTAAAATCTAGCACTATAAGGCGTAAAGAACCAGACATCTCATCCTCTAAACTGCACGAGTTAATGAGAATAATTCAATGAATTTCCAATCACACCCACAAAGTAATGATGATACATGTGTGTGTTGTAAAAGCAAATAACTGTTTTTTTTTTCTTTTAAGACCAGCCAACCATATGTCTTTAAAGGGCCTGTCCTAGCTAGTGCCACTGCACTCTCAGTGACCTTCAGTCCAGATCCTGTTTGGATCAGTCTGTCTCTGTCTCTTCGTTCGGTTGTATCTAAGTGGTCACGTTTAAAACTGGACTGTTTTCATTCAACAAACAAAAAAGCATTTATTAACTAGATCTTCAAATACTTGAAAACCTGATATCTGTTTGCCAATTGTGAGCTGAGCAAAGATTACTTCTGTTGCATATCGCAACAAGAGGGTAACAATCCTTTTTTTTTCTGCATAATACATATAAAAAGGCTTAAATTCTGCAGTTGCAGACCGTTACTCAAAGGGTACCATCTAAATAAACCAATGGCAGGCTGCCGTTAGGTCATGGGCCTTTTTTGTGGTGTAGGCCAAGTGAGTAGGGGGTCATGGAAGCCCGAGGCACAATATCTCAGTGAGGGTTGTATTATTGGCTTTCATGTGTAGTAACTTAGGTTCAAAAGTGTTAAGAGTGGTAATTAAGACAATTTTGCAAAAGTAAAACTAATGAGAAAATGTGTAAATTGATGTATTATAAATTGCACAATGTTACTTCCAAGACATAACTAAAACTGAGTTCCCAATATATATGTGAAAAAATATTTGTAAACTCTTGCAATTTAGATCTGTTAAGATTCACAAAATCTAAGAAAACATTGTTTCTGCCGTGTTTTTGTAATGTGTGCAATAGAGGGTTTGTTGCTCTACTTCTCCTAGTCGTAACGGTTAGATGATTGAACAGAACCCAGGGCAGTGTGAAAAACAAAGACACAAAATATAGCAGGTTCAGGTAGTTTATTCAGTCTGTTGTGCACAGGTTCACAAATGAGAATTTAAGTACAAAACCAAATAGAAGTGCGTAACAGATTTTGATATAAAAGTTGCTTATAAAAACATTTTTTTCCAACTCATGTTATAAAACATTTGGGCAGATGAAGTGCAAATCTATGCAAACAGTAAACGACAACATCAAATACGATTGCTGTCTGCAGTCCAGCGGGCAGGACTGAAATGGTCCCATGAGACAGAGAGCTTTGAGCAGACCTTATGCCTTCTCATAAGTACGCACTGCCTGGACATCACCGAAAGACAGATTCTGTGAACAAGAAAAAATAACACAAGATTAATAGATTCATTCCATTAAGACTCTTTACAAAATAACTGCACATGTTTTTTTTTAAAGTAATTAATTAATTAATATTTTGTTTTTGCCCCAGGTTGCATTTGGAATAGGAGTTATCTACAGGCTGCTCAACTTTGCAGCATCAACCCCCATGAGCTTACAGCAGTGGAGACAAAACATGGCCCTGTGGTCCAGCATACAGAATGACCCCAGTATGGCTCATTACCAGGGCAATATCAAAAAAGCTAATGCAGAGTCCGGCTGAAAGAACAGAAAAAACACACAGACACTCACACAGAAAATTAAGTATTAGAGGCATAAGGTCTGCTATTGTGAATTTTATAAGATTCATCTTGCCCAAGCTTACCATGATCAATTTGCCGTCCTTGATCTCTCTGACAAACTTGGTCTCCTTGCCGTCCCACTTCTGCACATGCACCAGCTTGTCTCCGTCCATGGATACAGTGGACTGTCAATCAAAGCAAAAGCAGTTTAGTTAATTACAGCTGCAATGCAATACCCAAGAACTTCGACAAAACAAAACAAAAATATTACAAATAGCACAGAGCAGCACAATCTACTACTAGTAAATATGTAACTTCATGGTACAGCACTTTAAGTAGCCTATTATGTAGGAACAATAATTATATCTAATGACAATTATCATGTTGAATCATACATAGTATATTTTCAAAGGAAGAACTGTCCTATGAAGAATTTTACAAAGCTCCTGTCCAGTACTAAAGCTACTCAAGTGTCACTTCTAATTGTCAGAAATCCTGTGACACCCAGATTTATCTCCCTGGATTGCTTAAACACACGAAAGTCACTGGAGAGTTAGAGCTGCATCTGGAAAGCAGTGAAATACTGGTCTCCCTTAGATTGAATGGATTTGTTTTGGCAGTTAACTGTCCTACACTAAGTGATTAAGTGCCTCCAATTACCATCCTGAAATGTTAACAAAATTCAATTTTACAGTGTTGGGATTGTGAACACTGAATACCTTGTTTCAGCATTACATTTTCTGGAGTGCGTCCAGATTGTGGAGCCTTGACCACAACTGGAACAGCCTAATATATATTTTGTAACTTTTATAGCACAAACCTATTTGTTTTTTCAGAGTGGGGATTAATCTCTAGGATGAGTTCATAACTGTCCAATTAGTGGCAGACAGAAGGAGAAACAATCCCACACACAGATTGACACAGAGCACTTGCTCATTGAGCCCTGCATTATTTGGATTTCGAGTGGATGCAACATGCAACTTACAATACAAGTCTTGTAGCCTGGGAATGAAGGAAATGAAAATGAAGAAATGCCTTACAACATAACCACAGGGCAACACGACACACTTACTTTGCAGTTCCTGTCGTCTGCAGTAGATTCATCGAACTCCTCTCCAAGTTTGAAGGAAATTTCTGTATTTTTGAAAGTACTCTGCGTTTTTACAACAACCTTGTCTCCATCCTGGCTGATGATGATAGTGGGTTTAGTGACGTTGCCGACTTGTCTTGTTGCAAAACCAACCCCTGGCAAGAGAAATGTGTAAGTTAGTAAAATGTGTATGGATAGATATTGATCGACTGTATGCACACATTTGTTTTCAATGCATGACCCCAAAGCAGTGAGATATTATCCGAGCAGCTGCTGCAGTCCTCACAAGGCGATGCCCGCCGTATTGTGGCACATGCACATGGAGCAGGACACTTACACCTATACTAGGTCGTTCCTTTGCATCCTAGCAGGTCATAAACCATCACATTACTGTAACTCACCCAGCGCTTTCATGTACTCGTCAAAGTTCTGACTGTCGACCAGTTTCCAGGTGGCACAGAAGGCGTCGACCATGGTTGCAGATGTAAGGAAATGCTGGGAGCAGAAGTGCTGAGGTAAAGGTTGATATGAAGTTGCTCAGAGGTACAGTATCTGTATGCAGCGTCCCTGGGCAATATCGCGCTGTCTATCATTAATACCCGGGGAGGGGGGCGGGGCTACGGGCAAAACCTAGCGTGCGCGCCCTCATTGGCTGGCTGAACACTCTCTGGAATCTGATTGGTCCAGAGAGATGGCGAGAACAGGGCTTTGTTCATTAAAAAAGTCGGGGTTTATAGTAAGAGGCAAATCCATTTAAACCCTGAAACGTTTATACATAAATGCATTTTCAGTTCACGGTAACTTTCAAAATGCCTTTTACGAAATTCATCACGCCTTATGTAGCAATCAATCTGCCCTTTTATATGTAATTGATATAAATCCGCTGAGGAGCAGAACATTAATCTGATAAGCAGGTGATTTATAATGATAATGAGAGTGTATTACACGTTTTGCACAAACTCTAACGCACACGCTCTCCTGAAAGTGATGAAATGATGTGAAATAATTCATAAGAAGTGGAATTGAAGATCACGTTATGATGCACAATTTTGAACAATGCAGGTACGGTACAGAAGATGAGCCAATGCAGTGCCATGCGTGCATTAGCATCCAATACAGCCTTCCTTTTGGTTTCATTAGTGTGCTCTAGCCTGCATTTTTTAGTTTTTGCTTTGCATGTGCTGTTGGAGATGCCCAAGACATGCAAACTCATTCTCCCTAGAGATACTAATACATTGGAGCTGCTCTTCATTCTCATCCACCCAAAATGTTGTACAATAGCAGTCGTATCAATAAAGTCACACCATCATCCATCCAATACATGCTTTTGTTTGGACATTGGGTTTCTTGGACAGTGTGCTTCACAAATGTGCCATGCATAAAAACAAATTCAAAATCATTCTGAATGACATTATGAACTACTGGATGCTAGGCTATGGTTTTGCAGGAATGCCAATGAACTCTCCACCCACTCTTGAAGCAAAGCAACCCAATAGTATGACAGCGGTGTAGTGCATATATGATAAATAGGAACATAACATTGTTTTAAAATGATCAAAGCCTGTGTACAGTAAAGATGAAAAATGGCAATATATGACATGTAATTATTGCCTTTTATGTATTGCAAAACTGCTATTGTCTCATGGGCACTGTCTGGAATCACCATAGCTTGTAATTATAATTAAAATAAATAGATAAGTAAACAAAATAATGAAATTACTGGTTAAAAACTGTCATTAAAAAGATTGCGGAATATTTTAAAAATAAATAAGGAACAGCTTGCTAACAGCTTAACTAATGCTTGGATAAACTGAATGAGAACATTATAATTATGATGAAATGAAATTCAACACGTTCCTCGCTTCTGGTGCTCTGGTATAAACCGTGTCTTTCAGAGCCAGGCATGTTGTGATTTTAAGATATAATCAACACGGAACCATGGCAGGGGAGGTTGAAAATGTTATAGACTTTCAAGTATTTTTTTTTTATTAGCTGGTGAAACTAAATGATGTATGACTCACTGTGTTTGATATGCCTGTGAACATTTGTCACGTTTCAAAAATTAAGCTCATTACTACACTTTAAAACGAGGAAATGCTGCCCCCTGGTGTTCAAACTGTTATTTTAATGATACACATTCATATCGCGGGGACTTGGGCCATAACCTCCATATATGAATGGTAAAATTATAATAATAAATGAAGAAACCCTTTGTTCTGCTGACATAGAATTATTTGAACAGTCAACAATTATTTGTAGTGTTGCCCTACAATATTAACACAACACATGGCAGCTTTATTTTTTAGAATCAGTACAATGATATTTTGATATCTGCGCATACCTTTCCGCTGTTATGCTGTGGATATTGATCTTTCAGATTTATATCATATTATATAAATCAATACAAAAATAATAGACTGCCCTGACTACAATGTGTTTTTAATCATAGTCACACAGGGTAAACCAGTATAACTCAGTCCAATACAGAGACATCCACATGCAGAGACACTGCAGTGAACCACATACTTGTATTGATCAAGGGTTCATGATAATCATAATTAAGAGAATCAAATCAGTGCATGCCCTTGATTTTACTCAAGTGAGTCAGATGAGGGCTGACGCACTGTAACGATCTGATAACTGAAACCGAACATTAGCAGGACAACTGCGAAAATATTGCCGGAGTGTCAGGTTACAGTCTGTGTGGGATGTAGACAGAATGCAAAATACTGTACACAGAGACTGGAAAACTATCACGTTATGTCCATCTTCTTCAGATAAATCTATATTAACAACACATTTATTTAACAGTATAAAACACACAAGGTAGAGGTTTTATTGGAGCACACTAATAAATCACAAGGTATAAGATTAGGAAACGTTATACAAATTGTACTGTTTTATACAGACTTACATCACCAAATGGAATGTTTATGTCCTTGTGCAAAAATAGACATTCCTGCAGCTACACGTTGACATTCTGTAAAAATGTTGTATTTGCGATATCTGAAAACAACAAGAAGTCCTCTTCATAAAAATAAAATAAATACTATTTTGAGCCTGTAAGTACTGGCATTGCAGTTCTGACCAGCCTATGTGTTATTGTAAGGAACAGTGTGGGCCTAGTGATGATCCATAAGGAGGTCTCAGTTAAGTGTTTGAATAAATAAAAAGTACAAACAAACAAACAAACAAATAAATAAATAAATAAATACATAAATAAATAAACAAACAAACAAACACAAAAAAATCATTTCCCAGGACTAAGCCTTCAACTACCTAAAGCTGCATTTGCAGTATTCATGTCCTGATGTTGCATAGCACTGTACATTACAATTACAGTTGTCTGGTCACATGATCGGAGAATGAGCAGCTCGAGACAGTCAGTCCGTCCGTCCATTATACCAGCTCAGTGGACCACAGTGCGCCTTTAAGTCCCGTCACTCTTCTCTTGGCTTTCCGCAGGATTCTTTGCAGTTTCTGAAGACGATGCTTCTCCAGCTTGATCGCCATCGTCTGTTGAAAACAAACATGAGAACAACAACAACAAAAAGATTTTACAATATATCTGTGTTTGTCCCTGTATGATGTGCATCACTATAGAGCAGTGGTATTCAAACTTTGTTACATGAGTCCCCCATTTAAATTTTCATAGCTTTGTTCTTGTAATTTGCATAAAAACAAATCTCTGTTTTTGCCTACAAGACTGGCATGTTTATTTTCTAAATGGTGTTTTAATTTTGTTGGCATCAAACTGTCATTGAGCTGCTGCACCAAAACACAGTGAGGCCTTAATCCTCCTCTTAGTGTAATGGAAGTAAATCCAAACTCCAAGTATGCTTAGTCATACTTTCTGTTTTTTGTTGACCTCTTACTGAATCATGTGCAGCGGATTCAGGCTTTAGCTAGAGTGCCTTTCAAGATCAATTATCGATCCATTTTTGCAGCTGCTAACATTAGCTTTCTCTGGTTAACAGACTCCTGGTCTCCAGTCAGAAAATGGGTTTAGATTCCGGAAAGCAGAACAAATAAATTATTAAAATTTGAAAGAGTGTTATATTACAGATTTAATTTATTTTTAGGTGCTTAAGTGTTTTTAATGGGTTAAATATTGTACAATTAGGCAAATGTAGACAGAAATGATTCCTTACATTATGCACCCTCTGCAATTCCTCCACGACCCCCCAGAGTGGCGCACCCCAAGTTCGGCGACCACTGCTGAAGAGTGTGCCTGTATGCAGGACTCATGTATCAATAATAGATGTTTATATTTACATTGCATTCTAAACATCAGACAAATATATGGAAAAACACAGGTGTATTTACCCGACACAGAGAGCTCGGACAGTTTATCAGGAAGGTCCGAGGTTCCTGCTCCGGCAGGGGATCCCAGGATGTCTGGCAGAGCATTCCTGCGTCCTGTTCTTCCAGTTGCAGCGAAATCTGTAACAACGGGCTCCACATCAGTCATCGCGGGGTCCTGTCCTCATAGTACCACCTGAAATAAAGCGTTGCCAACATTAGCCTCACTGTGGAAGGATCCCATGACATTGTGAAGTGGCTCCCGAAGGACTGCGTGTCACGGCCTCGTATTTGGCCCATGGTCCCACCTGACATTTCTGCTCCACATTGACACTTTTTTCTATATCATGTAAATAGTACTGTCACATACAGACAGAGTATCGTTAGATACTTTAAATTCTAGTTATTATTATTTATTTATTTTATTATTTCTCAGCATATGCCCTTACACAGGGCACCATACAGTTGTCACAAGAAATATTTTCCAAAACATTACAATATCCTGCAAATACCAAGAGTGCAGAAACATGAAGAGAAGTGTGGATCCCTAGTGTGTGCTGGAGAAAAAAAACATTTATGTAACTTAGATGATTTCTACTAAATATGCCGCTGTGTCTTGAAATAGAGTGTCCTGAAAGGCAACCAGCTGATGCCATTTTGTGACCTGCTAAAAGAGCTGAGAAACTGTCCCACTTAGGTCAGCATCCTTCCTGCTGCAGTTAATACGAGTGGAATTTATAGTCTGTGCAGTTTCGCCTGTCCATTGAAAGGCTGAATCTGCGACCAGACCATGAAACTGGCTCATTAACTGACAAATATACCAGGCCCAATGCAAACAAGAATAAAAGAACTGAGCTTTAATCACTTAACCAGCAGAGGGCTCTGCTCACATTGTCCAAACAGGGAAACCCCTCAGCAAAATATCAGATTTTGTAAAAGGTGGGTGATGGCAGCACATGGACAATCTTGCCAGAATTAAACCACAGGAAGCATTAGGATACATTATTACCTTATTCTGTAAACCTTAAAAGAAAATGCTAATTCATAATCTTACAGCTTTTCTGCTCAGAATATCTCTGCTTGTTAAGTATCACATTGGTATGTCTGTGTTGTGATCTGGATGCTTCAGGATGCCTAGCTCAGTTGATATCAGTAGCCTATTATCTGACATTTTATTGGGATGTGTGGAGCTGCCAAAGACAGCTAGGTTATTGTACTTCAAACTTATTTTTTCCTTTCTACACAACTCTTCTTGGATTGTAGCCTTAGCTCATGGATACCCATAGCCATTTTGAGACGGCAAGCTTTGTTGATTTTGACATTTTTCATTTTGCAGTGTAAACTCCCACATCAGTTTTGAACCAGTTTTGAATCAATGATTAGCTATTCATGAGGTTTACTTCGTGTCTTGTACACACTGTAACTATAGAGTTTCTGCTGCAAAGTTAGCACACTCACTTCAACTTCATGTGAGAGCTACTCCATTCCCAACCTTAATTAAAAAGCAGTGCAGTAGAGATAAAGGCACATTCAGATGTCTCTCAGTACTGGGCTTTGATCTGTAAAGCCCTTGCAGATGGATGGCTAAAGCAGCTCATGCTCTTATCAGCATGAATAGAAACTGCATATGTAATTCCTCACTGCAGGTCTTACTGTGCTGTGAAATCAGTAGTATCAGAAGATTTCACAGGATTATGCACTACAAGGACCATCCAGTTATTTTCAAAAACAATTTAGCCATTGGCTGAACTTGCACCAGGCCTAGTGGCACATTTTATCCCATAACCACCATTTTGATAAAATTGCTGTGCATAGCAGCTCAGGCCCACTACCATACTTAGTTTATGACCTCGTATTGTATCTTTTCTAGACACCAACTAATAACTAATATAGCCCAAAACTTATCCACTTCTGTTCAGATACAAGAATGATGACACATCCACATAATTAAATGACCCTCTTTATCAGTAATAATCACCTTCAAAGTGGATTATTTTATTGAAGTTGCAATCAACAGCAAATTTCTCAAAGCTCTCCATATTCAATGTATGAATATTGTTTCATGCTATCATAACAATCATAAAAAAACTATTACCAAAAAAAAAAAAAAAAACACATCTGGAGGAAAATGTACAGAAATCCCCATTGTGCTTCTTGTGTAGATTAATATCATGTAAACTGTGGACAGTTAGAAAGACCACTGCTTTTATAAATCCTTTATTAATGATGTTAGCAAGTGGGAAACAAAGATTTGTATTCACTATCAAAACCAGGCTGTGCACAGTGTGGGATGCCATACCTGCAGTGTTCAGATGTTGGAAATAACTGATCTTATTGAACACAAAGATTTGCCCTTGACATTCCTCCTGTTTATTACAATGTAAAACAGTTACTTAAAACAGCTGCTGAAACTCCTCTCCTGGTGAGATGACACCTGTCAGGTATGGGTGAGTTGCCTGTCGAGAGCCCAGCCCGGCCACACTCACACACTGGTGAAGTTCAGCCCAGTTTGATTCTGCTGCCTTCAAAGGATCAAAATGGCACTGCATGTTTCACCTAACACATCATTGCAGTGAAGCCACACTTCCTGTCTGCCCTGGGCTCTGTGACCCTGGCCTGAATGTACACTCACTGTGTTGGACACCACTTGGCTCGGTTGGGTGGGCTGGCTGACTTTGCAATGACCATAGGCTAATGGACCATTAGAGTCGCTTTGTGCGGACCTGCGATTTTGCTGCTGAGCTGAATCTGATGTCAATTTGTGTTTCTCTTGAGGATTAACATCTTTGTTTGCATCAATGTAATACACCTGATGTGTTTATTTTGCTGCCACTCTGACAGCAAGACCTCTATAGCATTTATACAGGCTACTGCAATATTAGATTTTATGGACACAATTTTAGTACTGAATGAGTAAAACCTTTAACCAGTGTTGCTGTTTAGCTAGACATTCTGTATGGATGCATGTATCGTACAGTGCCCAGCCCTGGAGCAAGTCCAAGGAGCACAGAGCAGCCAATTACTGTTAAGGCCTGATCAATAAGTCGATAATTTTCTATTTAGTATAGCGCCTTTCATAGAGTAGCAACAGAGTGCTTTATAGATTGAAAATGAACAGACAAACAAATTAAACAAGTAAACCATTGATAGTGACATTTGGTACTGAAAGAAACTGGTGAATAACTGGACAGCATTGGAAAATACACTCACCTAAAGAATTATTAGGAACACCTGTTCAATTTCTCATTAATGCAATTATCTAACCAACCAATCACATGGCAGTTGCTTCAATGCATTTAGGGGTGTGGTCCTGGTCAAGACAATCTCCTGAACTCCAAACTGAATGTCTGAATGGGAAAGAAAGGTGATTTTAGCAATTTTGAGCGTGGCATGGTTGTTGGTGCCAGACGGGCCGCTCTGAGTATTTCACAATCTGCTCAGTTACTGGGATTTTCACGCACAACCATTTCTAGGGTTTACAAAGAATGGTGTGAAAAGGGAAAAACATCCAGTATGCGGCAGTCCTGTGGGCGAAAATGCCTTGTTGATGCTAGAGGTCAGAGGAGAATGGGCCGACTGATTCAAGCTGATAGAAGAGCAACTTTGACTGAAATAACCACTCGTTACAACCGAGGTATGCAGCAAAGCATTTGTGAAGCCACAACACGTACAACCTTGAGGCGGATGGGCTACAACAGCAGAAGACCCCACCGAGTACCACTCATCTCCACTACAAATAGGAAAAAGAGGCTACAATTTGCACAAGCTCACCAAAATTGGACAGTTGAAGACTGGAAAAATGTTGCCTGGTCTGATGAGTCTCGATTTCTGTTGAGACATTCAGATGGTAGAGTCAGAATTTGGCGTAAACAGAATGAGAACATGGATCTCTCATGCCTTGTTACCACTGTGCAGGCTGGTGGTGGTGGTGTAATGGTGTGGGGGATGTTTTCTTGGCACACTTTAGGCCCCTTAGTGCCAATTGGGCATTGTTTAAATGCCACGGCCTACCTGAGCATTGTTTCTGACCATGTCCATCCCTTTATGACCACCATGTACCCATCCTCTGATGGTTACTTCCAGCAGGATAATGCACCATGTCACAAAGGTCGAATCATTTCAAATTGGTTTCTTGAACATGACAATGAGTTCACTGTACTAAACTGGCCCCCACAGTCACCAGATCTCAACCCTATAGAGCATCTTTGGGATGTGGTGGAACGGGAGCTTCGTGCCCTGGATGTGCATCCCACAAATCTCCATCAACTGCAAGATGCTATCCTATCAATATGGGCCAACATTTCTAAAGAATGCTTTCAGCACCTTGTTGAATCAATGCCACGTAGAATTAAGGCAGTTCTGAAGGCGAAAGGGGGTCAAACACAGTATTAGTATGGTGTTCCTAATAATCCTTTAGGTGAGTGTACATGTCATACATATACCGTATGTTTCCTATAGGACTAGTTAAAACACAAGAAACACTGCGATTCCAGAGAATGTGAGCTTCCTTCCAGAGTCTTGCAGCCAAGCAGCCTGCACTTCCTAAAAGCAGCCTTTTAAAGTATGCTGTTCAAATGTAGACTTCTATATGCAGAAGAGCTAATTATGCACAGCACACAAAACTGTGAAGTATTCAACAGATGGTGGATGCACACATTTCTGCACATCTGGGGAATAAGAAATAATCCTCTCACAGATGTCAAAAGATTTAGAATTTAATCAAACCCTGATTTTCTTTCCAGTGTGCAGCCTATTTAAAGACTTCATTGGTAATGTGCACAGGAAGTACCATATCAGTACACTTGTCAAGTGTTTCAGAAGACAGATGAGCATTTTAATGCGTATGCTTTAAGGGTAAACCCAACTATAGGAGAACATTTTCTTATTTTCCAGGTATTTTTTTCCATAACATTTCATGATATCATGAACCTTTGTTCTTTATCATAGACATGAGCATTCACTTGGAGAACCAAGGTCTGTAATTATTTATCCCTATTAAACTCTGCCTGTTGAAGTTACCTTCATTAAAGAGGACAAGCTAGGTCAACATGTATAGAGGTTTAGAAAAACTACTAAATGCTGTCAGATCACAAAATGACTAATTACACTGAATGTTTTCCAAGACGGGAAAGGCTAAGCCATCAATCTTCAGCCCCACAACTTACCTCCACAGTGCATTTTTAACAAGATGCTAAGCTTTAATTTCCACTGTCTGCCTGAAACCTGGAATATTTAATTCTGTCTTGCATGGTATAACAAATATTCACGTTCAAAATATAATAATGGAAGTGACAGCATTTTCCTTGCATGGTGGCTAAACGCCTAGCACAGTGGCCTTCTATGCCCAAGACATTTTAGGGGGAAATAACTTTCACATTTATCATTAAAGATGGTAAGATTGGAAATGTTTTTAAAAGCATCTATTTGGACATTTTCAAAATGTTCAAACGCATGTAGCAATCTGGCAACAACAGGTACCACTATGTCAACTATTCTACTGCTGCTACTACAAATAATAATAATAATAATAATAATAATAATAATAATAATAATAATAATAATAATAATAATATTATTATTATTAACAACAACAAATAGTTTATTAGCATTTAGTTTGCATACATAAGAACAGACTTTAGCAACATCTTAAACCGACTAATGAATTAATGAATACAAATAACACAGACCCAACTGTCCTATCATCTACATGTTGAAACCTCAGTTCTGTTGCTTTCTCTTACATAAAGACCTTTCCCTGAAACTCACAGATCTGCTGCCAAAAGGAAATCTTCCGCCGTAAGGCACACCACATGCCAACGCCTCCAGCCAGAGAGATGTAGGTCCTGTTTAATATGAAGTTCACTTAGTCAGCACGATTAGCAGATGCCTGCTGGCTCCTATAACGTCACCCGTCTCAACTCTCTCTACTCATGAAAGAGATTCACACCTGCAAAAGAAATCTACTCACAGCTCTCTGCCTTTCCTTCATCTCTGTCAGACTGAACCACTGCGTATCTCATCTTCAGACCTCCATATAAAAGGTTATTTTCTCGCTTTTCAATTGCACTTGATAAAAACATGCTTCCTTCACAGTTCTCTAGTTTGCTACAGCTTTGGAGCGTGCAAACAGCATAGATGTTGGGTGCCGATAATATCTGGGGTTAAAAACAGAAAGCAAAACCAAAGATGAAAGCCGTGTATTTACTTTTAAGTTTCAATACCTTGAGCATGGAACTAGAAGAGGTTTTCATAGAAATCCATTCTGCAGTAAAACTAAAAAGATAGAGAGATAGATATAGATAGAATGCTTTTTCCATCTCAGAAATGTAGTCCAAGTTAATGTGAAATGCTCAGACCCTTCCGTGATGGCATTAGGGTTATTATGCTGACACAATCAGACTCACACACATACATTAAAGTAATGGTGTTGCTCACACTGCGGATGATGCCAGAATTAGTGCCAGCAGACAGCAGCTTGTTGGTAACTGTTTCACATAAATAGTGTATCTCGCTGTTCCCCAAAAAGACATGTCCTCACAGATCTGTGAAGCCACTGAAATTGGCCTTAATTATCAGGTATTGTACATTCCAGTCTTTCATGAATCTGTATATAAAGGCTTGAGAAGAACAGGAAACGGATGCCAGAAATCCAGAGATTGTATTTCTAAAGAACAATCACAGTCATAGATTCACCCTGTACATTTATATGACCATATACTGACATCTAAGTAGGGCCCCATGCTTTGTGTGACTGGCCATAGTAATGATATGGACAAGATCACGCAAAACACAGGGCCCTACATATAAGCATTAGACTTTACTCTGCTCTGTATTCTCTCGTGCCACATTAGTTGCTTCTTGTTGCTTAGTGACCCTGTTACCTCATTTAGTCATGTTCACCTGTCCCCAGCCTACAAAGAATAGCTAACTGCGTAGGTTTAATTCATGAATATGGATGACACTTCTGTCTAAGAAGAACTTACGCCAAAAAAAGTTGAAAATTGATTACATTATAATACTAAAAGTCTGGATATTTCAAAGAGGCTCAAAATAACCTCTGAGCTACTGAAGCATTAGACGGGAGACTAAAGTGGCTGCAGGAAAGGCTGTGGTGCTCTTCACTGCAATAATAATGGTAAATATACTTTTAGTCCCACTAAAAGATTCAATTCATTATTCTGTTCAGTTCCATTCAGTCAATACCTCTCCCACCCATTAGTTTGTGTAGATGATAACACAAACAACACACAACAGATCTTCAAATACTACAATTTTTATATGAATTATACAGAATGGCTAATTTCTATAGGAAATTAGCTCAAAGCTCCACTTTAATTACTTTTTAAAAGGCTTCAACTGGACTGAGAAGTTTCCCTCAGCAGACTCCTTACACAGCCGCAGAAACAGCTGCAGGCCTTCTGTGGGAACTGGG
Organism: Amia ocellicauda; assembly: GCF_036373705.1. Taxonomy (NCBI): domain Eukaryota; kingdom Metazoa; phylum Chordata; class Actinopteri; order Amiiformes; family Amiidae; genus Amia; species Amia ocellicauda. Next base: position 46,848,275 of record NC_089850.1, read on the forward strand.
TCAAACGGACTGCTGAATGCCTCATAAGACTTAATACTAATACCAAACAAAGGTGGTTGCATAAGAGTTCTGACTAAATGAGGAAATGTATAGGAGGCTATCACATGAGGTTCTATAATATATATATATATATATATATATATATATATATATATATATATATTGGACAGTGCAATAAATTCAACTGACATTATTATTTGTATCTATTTCTTGGCAGACGCCCATATCTAGATGCCCTTACATAATACACTAGAGTACAGCCAGCCTTTATTACATGACAGAAAATAAATACATCTACAACCGTTTGTTAACCATCACAATGACAAGAAAGGATGTGTAATGGTCTGTGATGGCTTGCAGCCAGTTGTTTTGCGTTAATGTATGTAACTCATGAGCCATGACCCTTTACATAATGACAGTGCAAGTTTCTTTCCCTGTACGTGACTATTGCCAGTGCATTTAGGCTTCTAGCAGCAGCCTGTTTGTGTTCCTCAGTATGAAATCAATGGCCTCCCCATGGCCACATGCTTAATAGAGCACCATGTTAATGCAAACTGATTCAGGCTTTCTACTCCAGCAGTCTTAACCAGGCCATACAGGCACAGCAACTAGGGCATTTCAGAGAGTAATGGGCAATGCACATGATCTTCATTTTCGTTCTCCGAGAAATGTACACCGTTTAAAGCTCAATAGGTGCAACAGAAATGTCACTACAGAACAGAAGCTCTTCAATTAAGAGAAGGAATTCAAACCACAACCGATACTAGTCAAGGTTCTGGTATTATAATATATTTTTTCCTACAAATGTATGATCTAAGGGGAAACAACTATCATGGTGGCGAGTGTCATCTTTGCAAGCCACAAACCAACAAAAACCATTAGATTAATTACGGTTATCAGCCACATTAGTCATAGCTGAAGAAAACCTGTAATCTGCAGTGTTTTACTGGCTTTAGTAAAAGTCTGACAGCCTATATACTCTTATGCTTTATTATTCAGTGCACATTTTGCTTTTAATAATCTTACCCTTAAGGGGAAGCAAATAAATGCAAATTTTGTTCAAGGTCCATGGCTGATCTTATTAACTATTCTATGAATATGCTTGAGAGCAGTCAAGTTCTTTACAAATACACGTATTCCAATACAGAGACATTTGTATTATTGATTTAAATGAAAAACTCTCATGATTTTCAGTCTTTATATTTCAGCACTGCTTGTAAGTCATTGTTAGTGCAGAGCGAAAATGATAATTGGCTTCCAAGACATTCACAGGAATTCACTGTACCTGTCAGTCATGTGTCAAGAAACAAAACACCACTAAAACCCCCGAAGGAGTTTCAGATCTTCTTCATATAATTCTGTCATTAATTTGAAAAAGAAAATGCTCTGAGTGATGCTTACCTTAAACAACAGCAATGTATTCATTATGGGTTTTTTTGTAATTATGTATCATATATATTAATTGGAATTTTGTTTTCTGTCACATCAGATCCCAACAGAAGCAGTCACTGTTGTTATTATCAATTTAGGTTAAACTAAAGGGCATTTCTAGCTTGTCACTGCTAATTATGAGAAAGGAACAAAATATTATGGGATGTCTTCTGCCAAGAAAATATAATTACTTAATCTTTTTAGAGGGATGCTCTGACCTATGTAATATAGAATTATTATTAATTCCTACAGAAAATATTTTGAATTGCAGAACATCTATAGGGATTTTGCATGGATTACAATTGTAACCAATACCTTATGGTTATTTCAATATATTAAAAGTCTATGCCTATGCTCTTAAAAACTATAAAATAGAACTAAAATATACTAGACACTATTTTTGTATTTTATGTATTTATATTTACTGAAGCAGAACTGTGATCATGACACTAATCAGACACCTCCTTATAAAACACAGCGCCAATGGATATTTAATTTCAGGCAGGGGGGAGGGAAACACACTTAACCAACTACTTGATGGAGAAGTGCAGGTTAGTCGTATGAAAGAGTTTAATCCTGTGCTATATTTAGTAAAGCGGTCGGTCTGCAGTGGCAGATGATTGTGATGAAATTAAAACCAACAGAAAGAAGCCAGTGTGTGGCAACAGCTTGGAATAAAAACAGCACAATTTCAGTGAAACATTTTCCAACTCTGCCTTCACAGACAGCAGGAATGTCAGTAGTATTTTGACACATACCTCTTTTCTGTCACTTTTATGCTTCTCCAAACAAGAGGTGACATACTGCACAGCATGTCACTCCTTTGCATCATGATATTTGTTAGTATGAGAACAACACACTGTAGGTTTTAGACACCATTTCAGCATAAAAGGCACCAACTCCCCAGTCCCCAGTGTCATGGTCTGAGCACCGGACAAGAATGGTTTTCAAAATATCCAGTGGGACTCCATCGGAAGGATCTCTAAATACAGCTGAAGGTGTCGGAATATGAAATTAACAAGTTAAACCTTTTTAATGGTATTATGTTTGAACTCCTCTTGCACAACTCCCTCTCCCCACTATGTCCAAATGTAACACCGTAGACACTACTCCACAGTAGTAGCACAGACACCCATTTTTATTTTTAAAGTTCGTCATGCAATAATTACTCTGCTCATTTATGCAACATTTGCAATATATTACAAGCCAAACTTAATTTGATATTCAGGCGTGTCCTTATTTGGCCAGTATTAACATGTTAAAGGCATTAGGGATTAAAAACTGCTAAATGTGTCTCAGGGACTAATTCCACTGTGTGATTGTGTTCTTCTGTTTGATGAAAAAACACCATCTCAATTTTCTTCATTTTAATTACCAAACAATCAGTTCCTATGTACTCCAACTGAAGGCCTGAGCTCGGAGCCTGTCCAGGCCTGTGGGAGAATCCTGCTAGAGGCTGCTAGAGGCTGTGAGATGGTCTTATTTCTGTAATTCCAGTCAACTCAAATGGCACTTTTTTATCATCATCAAAAAAGTGGGTACATTTACAGGAATATGTTCAAGGTATTTTGCTGACTGGGACACTTGGGCATCTATTTACACACAGCATGATTCATTATGTATAATATATTTGATAGGGAGACCCAGTCAAAATGTATGTAGTGTATAAGAATGGCATGACGTCAGCCTATCCAAAAGATTCAATTTATTGGAGTATTACTCACTGACAGAACACATTTGCAGGCAGGACAGAAAGGAAATTACTTAAAGACCAGCACACTGAACCAGAAGTCTTCAGACAGAACTTTTTTGAAATATTTGCAGCTGAATGGCAAATATAAGCTTTAAAGCAACCATTTTAATCATTTCTAAATCCATGTGATATCCTGAACCAAGGTATCTGCAGTTGAAATAAATCACAGTGCCCAATACTAGGTTAACCAGGCGGAGAGTTATATTAAAAATGCTTGTTGCTTTCTGGAGAGCAAGCTGGGAATCCATCTGCAGCAGCAGTGTTTATGGTAACAATGTAAGAAGATGTACATTTATAAACAATAATCTGCTAGTCTCTCTGGCATCTTTAAAGGAACAACACCCCATTTCTCAATTTTCTCTGAATGCGAGCAGCTCTGCAGGGAAACCATCGCTGACTGTCTGGAGGTGAGAAAGGTGGTGCAGAGTCATTGGGCCATGCTGATTCATATTGAAAATGAGCTCCGAGGGCCCCAAGTGGTGAAAAACATCAACCTTGTGAACCGTGCTAAGCCCACTAAGAGCGTGAGCCCTTTTCCAAAGCCAACCGGATCTGATCGTTTTTAACAGCTTCACAGAAAACGTATTTGAAACCTGAAGAACAGGCAGAGGCGTTGTATTCAATAGTCTTCCTTAAATAGAGCCGCAGCTCCAATTCTGCTGCTTTGTGACTTTGAAAATGTCACACTGATATTCAATTGGTAAGGATCTGTTCATCGTACTGATTGGTTCATTTACCCTGTCCATCAAGGTATGATTAAAAGGTATGATTTTTGACATATTTCGTTTTCATCGGTAGTTCATTTTCTACTGCAGCCCGCCGATCCCATGCAACCTCCGGAAATTGGCCCTTCATCACCAGACATTGGGAACCCCTACTTTAGACTATATCAATATAAAAACAATATACTTTTTATGATTAATCGGACCTCTGTTAGCAGGATGTTAATAGTTAATAGTACAGTACAAGGGTTTGTAAATTATTTTAATGCTATTCATCACATCACAGGACAGCACTGTGGAAGGCGATGCCACTCAATCCTTCTGTGCCTTACTTCAGTCAGGACAACTCATGCGATAATTTTACTTTTATTGGCTACTGTTTCTCTTATTTTACATTACATTTGGCTTTGGCCTCACCATTCAAGTGGCCCCTGTCCACCGGTCATTTGGTAACATTTGCATACCTGACTGCATCAAGTCACAGGCAGGGGGCAGTGCTGCTGCCATTCCCCCCTGGACAGGAGAGCCAGGACGCAGGTGAAGGCTGGGGTGGGGGAGCTGAATTCAAACTTAGGTCAAGGGATGCTGTTTTGGGCGAGTTTAAAAAGCTAGCCTTGCCATACATTGAGTGTTCCTCTGAGTTTCCTGTCTGAACCATCGCTTTGCTCAGCGTGATTTGCATAGCTTTCATGTGGACAAGAACACATTTCCTTATGCTGCTCTACTTATTAGACATGACGAATAAGGTGGCTGTATAGTCATACTTATCATGAAGACAAGGAGTTTCCCTTAGTCAGTGGTGCCTTGCACCACTTCCATCTCTTAACCTCTTATCTGTGAAGCTACTAACAAGGCTGCGATTCAGGCCAGGATTCAAAAATAGAGACCTAAATTAGGAATGTATATAGCGATGTATAGCATGTGTGGTCAGTCTCAGTCAGCTCTCATTCGAACCCCTGTGTCACACACACACACCCCACAGCGCCCGTCTGACCCACATGGCTCCACCAGCAGAGTCGCAAACCCGCAGCTCCAACAGGATGGTGCCCTGACCCCAGAGGGGGGACTGAGTGCTGCACCAAGCTCAGAGAGGGAAGATGTCATCCCCCATCAACCCTGATACATGTACACAGGCCCGAGGACTATTTCATTTTATCAAGGTAATTACCTTTATTACGTCATACACCTGAAGTACTTTTAACTTGCCCTCTCCGATGAATCTGAGTTCCTATCATCTGTGTCACACTGCAGTTAGGACATGTGACCTTGGGCAGTATGCAAATCAGATAAATGAGTAGGAAAACAAACCGAAGACAAATATTTAATGAAATCAATAAGTGTATTCTTTAATTGCACTACCCTAATATCAGCCACCATATTGACGTATTTGCAATTATACAGCTCTACTAGAGCTCTCTGCACCATCGATCCCAATGGTTTTGTTTTATTTATGTGTTTATTTTGGTTGCTTAAAAAGAAAATGTAAATAGATAAATGTAAATAATTGCACCATTGCACGCAGATGCAGGTGTTATGTAGAATGAAAAACAAATCAAACAAAAACATGAAACGCTCAGGTTACTAAGATTAATTGATTCATAAATCCACTCACTTGGTCCATAACTCTAAAGTATTGATTTAACAAAGCCAGATGATAAAGCGTTACCAATACCAATCTGAAGCGCTTGCATTACTCTTGTTTTGATGTTTTCCTAAAGCTTGCTCTCTAATGATTCTGCAGCTGTGAACACACCATATGACTTACGAATACCATTGCCAGACTGCAGGTGCATGAACACCTTGGATGTCCATTGGCCATACATATAGAAGCCACATTTTTTTTTTGTATTTAACGCATTGCAAGTCCAATTCTGTTCAATGCTGTTACTCTACATTTTTATATAATTAAACAAGATATATCACAGTGTTCATGGAGTAATCTTGGCACAGTGCAGCACATAAGAATTTGGCTGAAATTACCACATTTGCCTGTAGTCCAGTTTCACAGTGGTGGCTATTATGTCATGTGAAAAAGAGTGCTGTGAGACTTCAAAAGAGTGTAACTGAAGCAGACAGGCCTCTCAGTGCCCACAGCTACTAAATGACAAAACAACTATATTTTCCTGTTTTTTTTTTAATATTTTTTTATTATTATATAAATACTCTGGACACAGAACAGCACTACAAAGTCTGCCAGACAGAATACAGACAGTACATGGTAACGAAAATGTCCATAACAATGTATTTACTTATTTATTCAAGGAAAAATTTGAAACATACTAGTTGTGAAATGCAGCTCCGTAATTGTAAATGTTGTTTTTGACTAATTGAATGTTGTTTTTATACAGTCAACACATGTTTCTGTATAATTAATTTACTGGTCACACCATTGGATAATACCAAAAGCATACACATGATGTACACAGTTGCCCTTGACATTGTTAATATAACATTTGTGCTAATGTCCTAAGATAGGTACTTATCCCAGGATGTTTAGACATTATTATATTGTTTTAATTAAACATCCCATGACAGTCTGTGTCATTGCTCGTCAAAACAGAAACAATAAAAGCAATGAAGTAAAATTCTCTTAAACCATGAAAATTGTGGAAATCCGTGAAATCCTTTTGGGGACAGAGGGAAACTGGATTAATTCAGCCATGCTTTCGTAGAAGTGCTTCATGCCTAATTGGTGACAGCTGATAGGAATGTAAATGATTTATGGACCAGCTTGTGAATTTTATGGAACAGCGGCCCTGTTTTTCCCATCAATCAATCAATTACACTCCCATTGCACAGACACTAATTAAACCTCAGAGTTTTCCATGACCACACAGGCCGCCTGACAGAAACACAGTTTTAATCCTGTGACTTGATTTAAACAATATCTCTAATAAAACAAAAGGCATGTTAATAATACATATAACAAATGTATGCCAAATGGTGAAGCTTTCTTAGATGCCACTGATACAAAGGACCTGATTGTGGATACAACAGAACAGATACAGACGGGTGACAAATTAAAGGAAAATCCTGAATACATGAGTGGAGGAAGATAACAAATGCAGATGCCTCCAATCAGGTGTACTGAATGATACAATTAAGCAATTAACATCCTATCATGCTCTGTGGCATGTATAAAAATGCTGAGCAGTCCCAGTTGACCTCAATTTTGGATCAAGATGGCAAGAGGAAAGGATCTAAGTGACTTTGAAAGAGGGGTCATTATTGAGGCATGCATGGCAGGAGCTTCAGTCATAAAGACTTCTCAACTGGCTAGTGTTCTTGACAAGCTGGCAAGTGCATGTGTGGCGACACCAAGAGAACGGTACAGGGCAGGCTCTGTTTTGCTGTGGGGGGCATCCTGGAATGGTTTTGGTCCACTTGTCCCCTTAGAGGGAAGGGTCACTGCAATCCATTACAATGCTATTCTGAGTGATCACCTTTATCCTATGGTAAAACATTTCTATCCTGATGGGAGGGGTCTCTTCCAGGATGATAATGCCCCCATCCACAGGGCATGAAGGGTCACTGAATGGTTTGATGAGTATGAAAGTGATGTGAATCATATGCTATGGCCTTCACAGTCACCAGATCTCAACCCAATTGAACACCTGTGGGAGATTTTGAACCAATGTGTTAGACAGTGCTCTCCACCACCATCATCAAAACACCAGATGAGGGAATATCTTTTGGAAGAATGGTGTTCATCCCTCCAGTAGAGTGCAGAGACTCATAGAATCTGTGCCAAGCGCATTGAAGCTGTTCTGGTGGCTCATGGTGGCCCAACAACTTACTGAGAAACTTCATGTTGGTTTTTCACCCGTCACCCGTCTGTACATGTAGGCTGGACACATGTTTTATCAAATTATCAAAGGAATCAAATTGATCCAGTTGAATCCCAGTAAAAGCATGGATCTAGATTATAACCATCAGCCTAAGTTGTTAAACGAATCAGTAATAAAATATATAAACGGAAAAAAGCCCTCTATGGGGGATTCTCAAGGTAGAACTGCCAAGGGAAACAGGAAGGGGGCAGTAAGTTGAAATAGAAAGTTAAAAGAAAAAAAACAGGGTGTAGTGGGAAAATTTACTTATTTCCTTTATATTCTGTATATATTATTAATTGTTTCATGTTGTTATATTATACATTGTTTCAGTTTATCTATGAAGCAATCACTAGTTTGTATTTATTCTGTCCGAGAGGTTACTTCAATAAAGCATTGTCTTTTCATGAATTCATTCAACCACTGTCTTCTGGATATTCAATCAGCTGAAACAGTCAAACAGTATAGAGATTGTGTGTTTCAGGCCACAGGTATTTGGTTAAGGACTCGCAACAATGTCTTTGATAAACATCTGTTGCCTACAAATGCTGACCATCACCAATCAACTCATCAAACACTTCAACAACAGTAACAAACTTAGGTCTGTGTTAATTATTATGTATGTGGTAAACATAATGAGATGTAATCACTTCTGACAGAGAAGACTAACCCATTGTCTCTGAAGATACAAAAAGGCTTCTCCAACTCACATCCTTAGTTCTTTTCTTCACTTCATGTGAGAGGAGAGCTCCAGGTTCACCTGTATTTATGTTTTCTGTAATACACCGATGAAGAAGCAACAAGTTTATCCTGGGACTTACTAAAACCACTACAAGGGCAAAGAGAGAAGCGAATATTGCATTGTTTTATCAATAACGACACAGCAAAACTGGAGCCAAGGAATACGTGTTCTACATTGGAGCTGATCTCAGAGGACAAGAGTTTAAATTCGGTCAACTTTCATTCTAAACCATAAAGCTGTTGAAGTGCAAGAAAACTGGATGTAATAACCTACTGACAATGATTACTTTAATGTGCACACAGATTACATCTGGATATTAAAAGGTAACAAAACAATTTTTCATGCCATCATAGACCTCTAATTATGCCTGGATTTCAAAGTATGCTCCCTTGAGAGATGTGCAGAAAGCATATCAAATACTTGGCAAAACTGGATCTTCAGAGCAAAGCATGATGTTTTACATCAGCAAGATTCTCAAGGTTCCTCTGAAGCAGACAACTAAGACAAAATACTGTGGCACGGCTAATTAACTGTCTCAGGCTCACCCGTTTTTAACAATCTGTGACAGCTTCACCTATTTTTAGTTTGCATTGAGTGTTCAGTTATAATGTACCGATACCATTCTTGTTTTTAAAATACTGTGCCAGTTCAAAAACAAACAAGCTACTGTTTGCTTGTGATTGCTATGTACTGATAACAATTATATACATACAAAACTCAATTCAGTTTCATTCAAGAACAACCACAGTCATTATTCACAAACTTGAAAATACTAGTGAGTCAAAATAGTTATTAATTATTATCATATGCAATCTACATTACCTAAAGGATATAATGATCATATTTTACTTCAAAACAAAGAGAGGAGATTTGTAAATAAACTGTATGGAAAGAATTAAAGCACAGGAGTAATGTTTAGTGCAAGTTGGGCTTCGATATCTTAGGTGAGCTGACTTTTAAAGACCTGTGTGGAATGTGGCCCATGACAGGGAATCATCCAAAGCACAAAATCCCCATAGCCTGTCAGTAGTTTTAATTTCCTTATAAATAATACAATACAAAACAACAAATATTAAGGTATATTATGAACTGCAGTGAACCCATGGAGGAATACAAATGGCTGTGGTCCTAGTTATTAGATTTTGCCAATGTTCAAATATGGCAACAAAATCAATAGTAAACAAGAATTGTATAGAATTGTGCTGCAAAATGATCTGCCAGCTTGTCATGTTTTTAGTTACAGGTTTGAATTTAATTAAAATATGAAGCAGCATCATTTCATGCCACAATACCATCTGTTTGACAATCTGCATACTAATTAAATTAAGTCAAGTGAAATAAATCTTGATAGACAGAAACAGATCTAAATGTATGCCTCTCCTTGGGGGTGCAAATTAAATAATCAACAGGAAAAAAAAAAAAAAAGTCACACGCACAAAATCTATCACTCCTACAGTGAGGGAAAAAAGTATTTGATCCCCTGCTGATTTTGTACATTTGCCCACTGACAAAGAAATGATCAGTCTATAATTTATATAATAATATATAAGAGACAGAATAACAACAAAAAAATCCAGGAAAATGCATTTCAAAAAAGTTATACATTGATTTGCATGTTAATGAGGGAAATAAGTATTTGACCCCTTCGACTTAGTACTTGGTGGCAAAACCCTTGTTGGCAATCACAGAGGTCAGACGTTTCTTGTAGTTGGCCACCAGGTTTGCACACATCTCAGGAGGGATTTTGTCCCACTCCTCTTTGCAGATCCTCTCCAAGTCATTAAGGTTTCGAGGCTGACGTTTGGCAACTCGAACCTTCAGCTCCCTCCACAGATTTCCTATGGGATTAAGGTCTGGAGACTGGCTAGGCCACTCCAGGACCTTAATGTGCTTCTTCTTGAGCCACTCCTTTGTTGCCTTGGCTGTGTGTTTTGGGTCATTGTCATGCTGGAATACCCATCCACGACCCATTTTCAATGTCCTGGCTGAGGGAAGGAGGTTCTCACCCAAGATTTGACGGTACTTGGCACCGTCCATCGTCCCTTTGATGCGGTGCAGTTGTCCTGTCCCCTTAGCAGAAAAACACCCCCAAAGCATAATGTTTCCACCTCCATGTTTGACGGTGGGGATGGTGTTCTTGGGGTCATTCCTCCTCCTCCAAACACGGCGAGTTGAGTTGATGCCAAAGAGCTCGATTTTGGTCTCATCTGACCACACTTTCACCCAGTTCTCCTCTGAATCATTCAGATGTTCATTGGCAAACTTCAGACGGGCCTGTACATGTGCTTTCTTGAGCAGGGGGACCTTGCGGGCGCTGCAGGATTTCAGTCCTTCAGGGTGTAGTGTGTTACCAATTGTTTTCTTGGTGACTGTGGTCCCAGCTGCCTTGAGATCATTAACAAGATCCTCCCGTGTAGTTCTGGGCTGATTCCTCACCGTTCTCATGATCATTGAAACTCCACGAGGTGAGATCTTGCATGGAGCCCCAGACCGAGGGAGACTGACAGTTATTTTGTGTTTCTTCCATTTGCGAATAATCGCACCAGCTGTTGTCACCTTCTCACCAAGCTGCTTGGTGATGTTCTTGTAGCCCATTCCAGCCTTGTGTAGGTCTACAATCTTGTCCCTGACATCCTTGGACAGCTCTTTGGTCTTGGCCATGGTGGAGAGTTTGGAATCTGATTGATTGCTTCTGTGGACAGGTGTCTTTTATACAGGTAACGAGCTGAGATTAGGAGCACTCCCTTTAAGAGAGGGCTCCTAATCTCAGCTCGTTACCTGTATAAAAGACACCTGGGAGCCAGAAATCTTGCTGATTGATAGGGGATCAAATACTTATTTCACTCATTAACATGCAAATCAATTTATAACTTTTTTGAAATGCGTTTTTCAGGATTTTTATGTTGTTATTCTGTCTCTCACTGTTAAAATACACCTACCATTAACATTATAGACTGATCATTTTTTGTCAGTGGGCAAACGTACAAAATCAGCAGGGGATCAAATACTTTTTTCCCCTCACTGTATAAGAGCACTGTCAGAAAGAAAATCAGTCTTCATTGTGCACCATGTAAGATACAAAACAGGTGCAAAAATGAACTAGTAAAATACAGTTTTTAATCACTTTGTTTACAGTGTATTGCCACCTCTGCTAAACTATTACTTTTACTAGCACTGTTTCATTCTGTGGTGTAACTGTTGGCTTTATAAAAAGTCTGTACTCATATCACCATTCAAAAGCTGACAAAGTGTGCATTGACAAGGTGTGCATTTGTCTCTGTGAGAAAAGGAAAATATTAAATATTCTAATTCCATAAACTATCCATTTCAAATATTCTTGGGATACACTGGAAAAAAAATCCAGAGTAACAAAACAAAAAAAAAAAAAAAATACAGACTGAGCTCCTGCCAACCTATTCTTCTTGACCTATTTTTGAACAAATTTTCAGTTCAGTCTGCCCAGGCAAACATTTTTTTCTTGTCTTATTCAGCTTTCACAATTCACAATATAAATATATTTTCAAACCAGCCATGCCTCTGCTTTTTCAATTCGAGTTGCTGCAGTAAAACACATATGCTAGAGAAATAAACAAATAAACAATCTGAATCCAGAGAGGTGTCAAAATCTTCTGATGAACAGAGAACAAAGTGCATGAAAAAGGAGATGACTTAGCAGCACCTAGTTACCATGTGTCAGCTGACTTTAGGGCTGTGCAGAATTGAGCATTGAAACAAGGCAAACAGACATGGCAAGTCCAAAGACATTTCAATACTGAGTCACTTGCTGTACATGTTCATTTTCCAGAAGAATACAATATTTTAGCCAAAGATTAGAAACAATCTCCTAGTAGTCATGGCTAAAACATTTCAAACAGAATGACAGGTGAAAATCGCGGCTGCAATGGCACAGACTCCCTGCGACTGAGTATAATGTACGTAATGTATAATATGGTATAATGGAAGAGGATGTGCACAGTGATGTAGGCTATTTGTATTGGCTCTACTTTAACCCTCTGAGGTCCCCCGTCCCCCGTCCCCCATTTTCACCTGATTAAACTGCAACTGATTCAGAGGTTTCTGTGACTCAAAGGTGCCTCTAATTACAAAGTGGTATATATAGCCCAGAGCAGTGCATTACGCAGGCTGCCTGTGCCCTGAACAGATCCACTCCACTGTGGAAGCTATTTGCAGAACTGGGCAGCGTGTTATTATTAAACTTCTGGTCTCATTAAGGGGAACTGAATTAACATGGCTTTAGAAGCACCAGAAAGGGAACACGCTACAGCCACAGTGCAAGTTCTCTTCCTCGGCTGAGAACGAAGGCAAGGTTAAAACATTTTTTTTATTGATCTGCTGAGCTCCTTGTTGTTATGTCAGCAGAAAAATGGAGCAGCATCGCATCTGACTTTTATCTCTCATTGGCTTCCTCTTCTGAAGCATTTTGAGCTGTCTTTGATGTACACTACATCACTCTCAGTTCATGTAACAACAATATTCTAAGACCAAAAGAAACATTATATATATATATATATATATATATATACACACACACATACACAAACTTCTGTTCTTCCCTACCCTTCTCTAATTTTAAATGTCAAACAATAAATATCCTAGACATACATTTTCTAATTTGCAGAAACACTGTAAAACAAGGAAAAAAATGTAATGTGTTTTTGGGGATTCAAAGAATTGTCTGCATAGTATATTAAAACAAAAGATCCCTACAGAAGGTATAGCTAATTAATGTAATTAAAAACTGTCCCATTAAATATGATTAGCCAACCTGGGATTATGCCGTTTAAAAATAGCACATCTACCATGACACAGAATCCACAGAGATTACCTGAGTGCAGCTATGGTCAAACAAGTCATTAATACTTGTCTACACTAGGCTTCTGCACATGTTACATGTCACTGGTATAATCCATTGGAAAGTAAGATCTTCATTTTAACGTAATTAGTTTATATTCCAATGAACCGCATTACGTACTGTGGACTTTCAGTTTTCATGTATGAGGTAAACAATTAGGAAACTATTGTGCAATCTGTCCTTAAATTAGTGTTTGCAAGTATTATTATTCAATAATAATTGTGAACTTTAAGAGCTATCAGAAGCTACAAGATAATGCATTGTAAAATAATAAAATCATTTCTTGTCACATTTGTAGGTGCAACTGTCACTCAAGTTCAAGCACATGCTAAATTGTATTGTGATTGTAATGGGATACACTTTACCAGATCAAACTATCACAATTGCATTTCTTTACAGCCTGTGCTCAGCTGGTGCTGTTGTAGGGTTTCGGGCTTTCTCGTTTCTCTTGTCAGCATATGCACCTGATTAGAGTGTGAGTTCATTCAGCCCTATGTAAAACTCCCTGCCAGGCCCTTGCTCAAATGTGACTGAGAGCCTGCCGGTGGTGTGATGTCATAAGACATTAACCCAGGCAGGAACACTGCATCGGGAGGGAAAAAGATGTCTGCAATGTTTAAGAGAAGCAGTTAACATTAAATTCAAATAAATAAATAGATGTTGTCATGTACCAAGGTTTGTGTTATCCTTGTGTTGTCATGGGCATACGACTATGGCACAGTAAAGACTCGTCCTGATGGTGAGTAAGTTTGCCATGTGCAGGGCCTGCTTTGTGTAGAAAAACCGCAGACAATGTGCTTTCCCCACACACAACAATCTGTGGTTGTCAGGCCCATTTCTGTGGATTTCTATTCTGTAAGGTGTTAACCATATTCATAGCATTTTTTAACTCCTTTTGTTTCTGCTTGTTTTGTTTTTGTATTTCAGAGGCTGTTATCCATTAGAGACAAGAGACTTTTGGACAGGCAGGTGATAGAAGCAGTGCATACATGCTCCCGGGACTTCCTGAATTGTGAACAGTGGACGTTATACCTTTGATTTTGGTGGCTGAATATCTATACACCCCATTTCAACATACTTGGCATCCTATGACAATGTAGTTTAGGCACATTGTGTTACCTTAACTGACCTATTCCTTTGTGACTTCTAATTACACTGGAAAGAACACTAGATAAATAACATTTTACAAGAAATCATTGTCTCCATGTGAAAGTCGATATATGGATTTCACACTTGTGTCTTTCCAACTCGTGTGTGACAGAGGATGACCCTCAACTCATCAGCAGGGCCGTGTCCAAGTTATTATTCTCTTCAGATGCATGATCTAGCTGTAGCCTCTCTTTGGAAAATACTTGAAGCTTCAGTGATTTTTCAAGGAAGTAAAGCTGGTAATTCATCATCAGAAGACATTACCAGCTAGAATAGGATGTGCCAATCAAGCAGACAAATACCAAAAATCAACAGTAAAGAGGCTATTTTTAGCACTGAAGACACATCAGTGATAGAACTCAATGAGTAACAATCAGAGGTATACACACAACCTGTCTTAACTTGGTTGAATCAACTATAGGTTGAATCAGTGTTAAATAAGATCTGAAAACATTTAGCACTGTCAAATATGTTTTCTTAAATTAACAAGATGTATTAGGCTAAGCGGATCATTGGATAGTGGTGTCAATTTTGGAGAGGGAAGACTCCTCTCTCCTGGGTGCATGTTATGACATCACTGAGAACTATTCCAATTAGAGGGTGAGAACCTGCAGGATGGATCTGAGCCGGTACAGGGCTGCCCTAGTGTAAACCCAACATGAGATTCGCTTTAAATATTGTGCCCCTCACACCTGTGAATGGAGGCAATGCAAACTGAATGTTTTCCTTCAAGGAAACCTACCTGGAAGTACAGTATAGCATGAGGAGGAAAAACCCAGATCCATCTCTCCTCTTTGGTTTGCTGCAGAAGGTAAGACACCGCTGGCCTGTGAGTTTGATTTTTCTAATTTCTATTGGGCCAGCGAAGAGGCTCTTGAGGACAAGGCCAAGATACAAAGAACACTGACACTGCTCATCCCTAACAGTCTCTATACCAGTCTCTAAATCACTGCAAGCTAATTGCAGATGTCCCCTATCTGAATTATATACATTTTTATCTTTCCCAGGATGAAACAAAAAGAAAAGCACATTCTTGTGGCTGAGTCATGCATAAGAAAGGCATTGTACCACCGCCTCCTACAGAAGAGAGTATAGATTCCTTCAATACTTCTCCTCTTTGGTTTGGTGCTGAGATTAGGTCTTACAGTAAGACTGACAAAATGCCATTATGTTCCTGGACAATTTTACATTGTGTAACACATTTGGATGTCACTAGAGATCCTTCAATGGAAACTGTCATCGAGGATGAGAGATTAAACACCATATGTGCTGCAGCCTCACATTTTCAGCATTAGCTTGAGCTCCATGCACTTCTGTTACTTTACTGATGTAAAAACTTCACACATTTTCTCCTCAACCCAGATACGTTTCTTCCATTACAGATCTCCTACTTTAATTATGTTCCAAATTGTAATGTGAGACCATACCATAATGTACTTATAATTATAGATTAAATCGGGAAAATCCACAAATAATGTCACTGCCTGAGTAAATTTGCCTTTGCTCCTTTTCCTTTGTTTTATTTTATTTTCCAGCAGAATGAATAGCAATTTCAACAATTCATATCTCCAACTCATAAGATGTATATAAGTTTTTTTTTATACCAGGCTGTGTTGCTTTTGTAATTACAAAACTGGAAGCAAGTTCTAAATATATGGGATAAACATGCCCCTGCAGCTGAAAATCTATTTTGGAAATGCTAGTTTGACAGAAAAGGCCAATATGAGTATGTTGCAACTACATGTAAACTCCAGATCACGGGATGCAATGTTTATGTGCTTTCTAAACAAAACCAACATTTGCATTAATTTCCAAGCCAAACTCTTTGACCAATTATGTGACCAGACTGAAACTGCTACTGTAGTTTCTACACAAAGACACATCCTGCATCCTGCTGTCTATTTTTCATTCATGGCACTGAATCATTTTAATTTAGTAACAAGTAAAAAGTTATGACCATGAACTGCTGTAGTCAGCAGTATAATATAGTGGATTTGTTAGCTTTCATTTCCTTCTCCCAATGGTCTTGTTGTATTTTGGGACTTACTGACGGCAGAGGGTTTCTTGCCAGACCCTATTTTAAAGTTTACCACACATATGACTTCCACCATTCAGGCCCGAGTGAGTGTGAAGATTACAGGATGAACAGCAGGAAGCAAAGCATAATAGAATTAAAATAGAACATGCACCTAAAGATAAAGTGTCACGTGAACACAGAGTAACTCCTTTTTCTGTTGCCACACTCACTGGCCAGATGTTTGTCCACAATAGGCTGCATCACTATACTAATATGTATAAAATCAGAACATTTTGTATCACCTTTAGTACCAATAGGTTTGTTGGGAAACCATTTTGCACAATGATGGCTGCGTAATTAATTTCTTAGGGATAACTGATTTGTTTATTGATTCAGCTCAGTGTGTGCCAAACAAACTGAAACAAAACTGAAATAATTTGCTGCAGTCCAGTATGACTAAAGAATACAACATTCATATTCAGATTCAGACATAACAGTCTATTCCCACAAATGCAGGCTTTGTCTATGCATTTGCTCAACACTCTTGCCACTAAGGTTAATAATAAATCGTTTCCATGCAGCTGAGCATTTCTTTCCCTGAATGTTGTTCTTTATGCATAGAAACCCCCACATTGCTACGACAAAATTATTTTTTTCCCTTGAGAACTTGAAGATCTTTTTTGACAGTAGGCTAAAATTTGACAAAGTGATGTACTGTACTACTCTGAGAGGAATTCCATCATATGCACTTAAAAGCAGTTTAGTTTTAGAAAATGAGGTCACACTTTAAAATAACGGGCACCAATTCTGAATCGAGCTCCCACAGGAATATCATATGGATCCTCCTGCACTTCACTGAGTTCTGCTGCTGATCACAGGTGTAAACTAACCCCCTGACCTAGTCTGTAACCCCATCACTAACCCCGATCACAGGTGTAACACAAGCCCAACTCCCCTGAGCTGGTCTGTCACCCTTTCATTAAGCCTGGCCCCCACCTTGTGATGAACATCAGCACTCAGATGAAGTGCAGGAGGTATCCGGGTGTTATTCATACAGCAGACGGTTTAGGATTGCTGCCCATTATTGTACAGTGACGGAAAATAAAAAAACTATAACAAATCGTGATGCTGTAAACCTTGAGATGATATTAGGAGACGCTATGTTCAAAGTGACTGTAAATAACCCATCGACTGACTGCTACACCAGCGCTTATCGGCTGTGCTTTGGCGTGTGTCAGTGACACTGAATTCCCAGTCCGGATCTCCTGGAGATGAGGAGCTGGTTATCTTGCTGTGTTCAATCAGATCATGTGAATGCATCTCCAAATACAAACACAACAATGCAACACACACACCAAAAACACATCCTGCGGGATAATATGATCAAGAAGCGTCCATGCAGGCTGCTGTGTGCTTCCCAGCGCATGATGCAAGGTGCCACTTGTTCCCGCAAAGATGTAATCCGACTGTTAAAATGTAACTCAGCACAAAGCATGTGCCAGTTCGGGGACCCACGGAAGAACACACCGCCCACGGGTGTCAACACAGCAGCACGGCGCTCTATTTCTCACAGACACTTACCCACCCGTTAAGCAGAACAGGGAGAAGCGGCGATTTCCCACTTAAAACGCGGAGGCGCCTCGGCGGTCCATGGGGAGAGCAGGGCTTGCACACGGGCTGCTCGGCGCGCCGCTCCAGCGAGGCATTCCTGCGCGGCTGCGTGACGTCATGCGGGCAGGTCCGCGGCGGGGCGGGCGCTGGCGGCGGAGAGTGGCGTGGACGCCGCGGTGCAGAGCGGTATACACCCGGCACAGGGATGCCCAAATGGGCCTCTGTAATAACAAAATGGAAACGAGTACCAGTTAGCCCCCACACCTCGGCGTATATGTATATCAGTGGTTTTAGTGTCGGGGGTGGGGGGAGCATCATTTGCCGCACAGACACAGATAAATAAAGATACCGCGCACGCATTCCCCGAGAAATGATGTTTCGTGTTTCGTGTTTAGTAATACGGTCGGAGTTATAGTGTAGCACAGCACATAACAATACAATACATTGATAATACAGTATTGCTCTACACTACAGTGTATTAAAGTACAGTGTATCACGGTGCATTATAGGACAATCCAGTAATAGTACAGTATGTTACTATTTTTGAGAAATATGAAAAGGT
Source organism: Amia ocellicauda (assembly GCF_036373705.1). Lineage (NCBI taxonomy): Eukaryota > Metazoa > Chordata > Actinopteri > Amiiformes > Amiidae > Amia > Amia ocellicauda. The sequence goes on from NC_089850.1 coordinate 46,866,962, forward strand.
TGCAAGGGAGATGTGCTGTTATTCAATAGTACAGTAGTTCCCTATTATTTTGAACAAGGTGACTGGGTTGTATAGTAAAATATACTCAACTTAACTGTTGCTTAAATGGACCACACCACATGACACAGGTACAATGTGATGATATGCTATATGTGTATGTATAGTTGAAAATAAGGGACTGTGGAATTGTAAGTAACTGCTTTGGTTATAAACCATTGTTTTATGTTTCAGTGCTCTGCACTCAGTACTTGTTTATTTTGCAAAATTAGTAGAGAGTATCACACAAATCTGGAAATACTGCCATCTAAAATCCTACAGCCGGGGAGGCACGCAGAGCCTATAGCTTGGCACGCCAGGTGAGCGACCAGCGATATCTGCTGTATCAAATGGAGAAATGGCCACAAGCATTCATATTTAACACTGCGACAATTAAAAAACTTAAGAAAGTTGGCAAAAGAAAGCTGTAAATTCTCAAAAATAATTAAATTATGTTTTTGATTTGTAGAGTACATTTGTACACACTCATACTCACAGTAATGTATATTAATCTACCCGTTTTAGTCATTTTATAAAATGTAAAAGCATTAGATATTAAGTAAATATACATTGGTGCATTGACTGAGTGCAAGTGCAAACAAAACACAATGATATGGAAGTGTTACTAATGCAGCCTGTATGTGTGTAAGTGTGTTTGCATTTAGATAGGGTACATGAGAACCTCATTTATTGCCACATTGGTATTTATCTATTTTATGTACTAGCTTAAGATAACCTGCTCAATTTACTGCATAAACTCAGTTTCCTGTATTTACATGAACATGTAAATGTCACATTACTGGGCTTGAAGCTTTGCAGATAATGCATGTTGATATGAATGGACATCTGCTGAGAAATATTAATCTAAAAAGTTAAAGTATCAGTGTCACACAGAGCTGAGATATTTCCAAACTGGAGGATTAATTTAAATCTGTCTTTTACACCCAATGACAGCTCCAGTCTGATCAGATCTATACAGGAGATTCCTCTCCTTGGTGTTGCTGACCTTCCTCTTGAAGCGTTGGTGCCATTTGCCAGTCACCATGGTCAAAAAGCTTCTTTACAGTTTGTTACCACCACTGTGCCAAGAGATTCTCAGAAAGTACAAAGACCCTCACTTTGATTCTTGTGATGGAAACCTAACAGGGCCATTAGGTTAGGTTAAATGACATGGCTTTACATTCATAATAGACTCAAGGCACACATAACTCTTAAGAATTACATTTTGTAGCATCTTAGAGCAAGACATTTAATGAAATGCAGAATGTGCATGTCTGTTTGCTTGGAAAAACTCTCAAATAATAATTATAGTTCTACTATAATGGGTCTGTTTTGCTATGGCATGCCACTAAAGAGATCTATGAGCACACTATTGTAGTTAGCATTAGCAATGTATTACTTTTGGATTGAATAGTGAACATTTCACCTGATGATCTTTTGCACAGTGGAGTGCTTTACTGTGTCTTACAATTCCTATGTGTTTTATAAATATTTCCATTAATTGCAAGGGCCTCATATAAATGCAGTGTTGAAAAAGTATTTTAAAAATATATATTTCAGCTTTATACCTGCATATAGTAGAGTTTGTCAGCATAGTTAACATACAGTACAGTATAATTACTTTATAGAGACTAATTGAGATTTTACAAAATTAGTAAAATATCACATATAAATGATATAGAACTTTCTGTTTTGGTACGAAAACAGTAGTAGCTAGCACAAATGTTGAAAAATAGTTTCCCTTTGTCTCCAATTGAGGAAAAAAACACTACAAGAAGGAGGACTTTTGAAAAGAAAGGACGATCACTATTTATGCCATAATTATTAATTCAAGTGTTCATTAGCATCTTCCAAATCAACACAGTACTTATGCTGCATACATTTACTAAACAGTAAAGCCCATTAGCAACTAAGGGATCCAGTTATTTATATACTTTTAAAGGGGATTATCAAGTGAAACATTTGCAAATACATACAAAATTAGTATGGCATGTATTCTGTAAGAAGTGCACATCTTCATTGATTAAAATAACACAAAAGTGTTGTTTGAGCACGGTTACATTAAATAATATAATAAAAGCCTGTTTATGTGTGCGTTTTGTTTTTTCAATCACTTAAAAATATATATAGTTTTATTTTGTTGCACTGTGGTGATTGTATTTCTGACATATAAAAATGCATGTTGGAATGCCTATAAGATTGCCTGCAAATTGTCAAATATACAATTAAATGTAAAGCTTCTTGGAGGAATTAGGCTAGGATGTTCCTAATCTTCTTTGAATCTCATTAAAACAATTAGTTTCATAGCTGCCCTTGTTCCAGCATTGTATTCACAGTTATTTCAATGTCACAGGAACTTTACATGATATTGGTGCTCTTAGGTTCTTAGCCTCTTTGTTTATATAGGATTAAGATAAGCAATTGTATCGAGGCATGGACTCCACTAGACCTCTGAAGGTGTGCTGTGGTATCTGGCACCAAGACGTTAGCAGCACATCCTTTAAGTCCTGTAAGTTGCGAGGTGGGGCCTCCGTGGATCGGAGTTGTTTGTCCAGCACATCCCACAGATGCTCGATTGGATTGAGATCTGGGGAATTTGGAGGCCAAGTCAACACCTTGAACTCGTGATTCATCAGACCAGGCCACCTTCTTCCATTGCTCCGTGCTCCAGTTCTGATGCTTACGTGCCCATTGTAGGCGCTTTCGGCAGTGGACAGGGGTCAGCATGGGCACCCTGACTGGTCTGCAGCTACGCAACCCCATACGCAACAAACTGCGATGCACTGTGTGTTCTGACACCTTTCTATCAGAACCAGCATTAACTTTTTCAGCAATTTGAGCTACAGTAGCTCGTCTGTTGAATCGGACCACACAGGCCAGCCTTCGCCCCCCACGTGCATCAATGAGCCTTGGCCGCCCATGACCCTGCCACCGGTTCACCGCTTTTCCTTCCTTGGACCACTTTTGATAGGTACTGACCACTGCAGACCGGGAACACCCCACAAGAGCTGCAGTTTTGGAGATGCTCTGACCCAGTCGTCTAGCCATCACAATTTGGCCCTTGTCAAAGTTGCTCAGATCCTTACGCTTGCCCATTTTTCCTGCTTCTAAAACATCAACTTTGAGGACAAAATGCTCACTTGCTGCCTAATATATCCCACCCACTGACAGGTGCCATGATAACGAGATTATCAGTGTTGTTCACTTCACCTGTCAGTGGTCATAATGTTATGGCTGATCGGTGTATAACCCCAAAGGAACACCAGTCTTTGCCAGGGATAAATATCTGTACTGAAAACATTAAAGGGTTATGTCCACATTCAATCATGCAGCTATTGAGAAGCTGAGGGATGAGGGTTTACACTGAATGCAGATTTACATAAGTACCCTGAATTGTTCATCTCATAGACCTGATTTAGTAGAGATTTACAGAGTGGATTACCAGAAGAGGGTGCTACAACACGCTACTACAACATGCTTGATAATAGATGATAGATTTGTATCAGATATCTGTGGGAGTTCCTGTGTTTTTGAATAAGATCAGGAAGAGGTGCAGCAGACATTATAGTTGTTAGGGCTGGAAAAAAATTGATGCTAACAATAAATGTAATATATATATATATATATGTAAATATATATATATATATATATATATATATATATATATGTAAATATATATATATATATATATATAGTTGAAAATAAAATATTCTATTCTGCACAAACATAGTATTGTTAGTGGACACTTTAATGGGGTGCTTGGAATGACTGACAGTTCCTCCAGTTTTAAGTATAATCCAGGTAACATCCAAAATAAAATAGGACATTTAAGCCTGCATAAAAGCCCTACTAAGAAGGAGATGTTTTCTCATGGAACATGTTGCATATCTATAAGATTATGTGTACAGCTGAGAGCACCCACATGTAGCTGTGATATTGTCAGGTTTCCAGCAGCCTGTGATGTGAAAAGTGGTTCCTGGAAAACGCTTAGGGTTAGTGGTTCATGGGATGTTTATTGCAGTCTGCTGAGGCAATAAGCAATGGTAATAGTTATCTAAATATAAAGATATGGACAGCACTGCTATCCCAGGAATTAAAGAGAATCAGGCTTAACTATTATTATTATTTTTTTTTTTTGTAAATCCCAAAAGTAAATCAGGCTCAGTGATGACTTTGTATGAATATTATTAGGAACTTTTGATTTTAAGCAGAAAAAGACTAAGGTATGTGCCTTGCAACATACATTAAAGGCAGTTAGAAATGGTAAGAAACTATAATTTATATTTATATCAAATGCAGCTGTCACAGACTAGGGGGTGAATTTTGGTTGAACATTTAAGTCACTTATTTTAAGTAAATTAAAGTAGAACCCTTTTACATGCTTAAAGTAACACACACTGAGTAAGTGGTAAAGCTTTTTTTTTTTTTACTAACAAAAGCTGTCAGATGGGTAGAGCTGAACAAGATGGGCCAAGGACCTTCATGGAATCTTGGATTTCATTTTAGTAATGTGTATTGTTCATTGCAAACCTGTCCACTGTATCTTTTTTTAATGAGGCAGCAGTTTGAGCTGTGTCTGAACAGCCTACAAAGCTTCACATTTGATTTTGCATTAAAACAGAGTCAATATGATGGAATTATTAAGCAGACTGAGTTAGAAAATGGAAGGATGTTTTATCCGAACCAACAGTTTGTCAATTAAGTGCACAAAGAGGCATATTTTCCAGGTCCAACATTTCACTTCATACTCCAAACATGGACATGTGTGCTAATAAACATGAACAAATACAAAGCATGGAAGGGATGGCTGGAAGAACTTGTTTACCATTCCTTTGCCAGTGCAGTTTCATGTATGCAGATGCCCTTCAAATACAATACCACGCATTACCAGCAAATAGGGCTCTGTGCCATAATCTGGTACACCTGTCTTTTGAAACAATGTTTTTCCAGGATTCATTTATTTTGCTAAATATTGCTAAATATTATACTACACTCATTTACCAGTTATATGTCTCCAGGGTGTGTTGAACACTGATTCAGACCAGAGAAAAATGAATAGATCCATAAATAAATAACAACAAGAAGCTAAACAGCAGCACAGTCAGACACTTTCTCAAATACCAATGTGATTTTGTGTCATTGGATACAAGCATGAAAAAGATGCTATAATAAAAAAGAGAAAGAAAAGAAGATGTTTTTGTCTTTTTTGATACAGGAGGCATCAGAGTCATCTTTGGGATATAATGGCTTCCTTTGTCATTCTGAGAGCAAATTATAGGATTTTCTATTACAGGAGAAATGAGATTATAGAATGCACCTGCTCCTCCCCCTGACAACAGTTCTGCTCTAAAAATAGCCTCTTTCCAGACGTGACCTTGCTGTGACTGAGGTATTTGAGCCCTTATCATTCCCATACAGAACAGTCTGGCTTCACAGATTTTGGAAAAAAAAAAAAAAAAAAAAAGTAGAGACAAATATAGCTTTTTTCACTAAATTTTTATAGGGATAACAGTAGACACCATTTCCCCAAGGTTTTTGTCATAAAATAAGTCAGGCAAGATGATCGAGTTAAAAAATATGGAACATGAAAATGTATTTAAGACTCACTCCTTTTTCTTTTTCTTCTTTTTTTTTTTTTTTTAACTGGTTTTGACCCTGAGTTTGAAGACACTAGAAAGCCTCCACTTAAGCTATTTGGGAAATCTGATAACTTCAACATCATAACTACAATCAGGGTTTCAATAGTAAAAGGTTGAAATGTACAGGTGAATTTTTAAAATATTAAAATTAGTCCAATATTAAAATTAAAACACATCCAACCCCTTTAAAAATAAAAAATAAAAATCAGAGATGTAAACATCTATCTAACCATTAGCCTTTTAAAATGCCATGTTAAATCTGGATTGCACTGGAATATTGTACTTTAAACATGGCGTATAGGAAAGGACACGAGATAAAGAAACATCCATACATAAGGTTGTGAGTTATCTATTTCCCTGCTACGACTTCATACAGAGAATCAAAAAATAATTTTCTTCAGAAGTGTACTTGGGGTTTTCAGGAAATTACATCTCTATACTGACTTCTGATGGCAAATTCAAGAACTATATGATGGAGAAAAAAAATGATGGCAGCACAGCTGTGAACTCTGATAATAGGGTAATTCCCAATTGTTCAAGGCTTGGTCTCCAAATACCTTTTTTGCTTGGCAGTCTGAGATTTTAATGTTTATATGTCTAATTCTGTAAGTCTGTGCTGCACGGGTGTTTTCCTGGGTTCATTCTCATTAGGCCCTTGTCAATTTGTCTATAAAATAAAAGGTAAAAATTAAGAAATAGTCTCTGAAGCAAAAATCTACCGTGACTTAAAAGGATGGCTCCCCCTGGAAGCAAAATAGTATGATCCCATCATTTTTCAAGGTCATTTTTGTTACAGGAATACACTCTGACGGTACTGTGTCTGCAATATGACAGCCATTAGGCTTTCACATTCACATCCACCGCTCCTCCAAAGACAAGGGACTGATACAGTATGGGAGAGGGTGTCCTGCTCTGAGAAAACAAATTGAAGAGCAAATTAAATGAACCCCCCCCTTGCAATAGCAAAGGTATTGAAAATAATTGAGTTGTTTGCAAATAAACTAAAACCCTTTTAAGGAAAGGTCAAAGGAGCTGGTTAGAGGTGCCAAATCTGAGGATTGTGAACACTGTAGAAGATGGGACCTTTCACTTTCCAACACTGAAAAGTAGAGGGGTAAAAAAGCTGTACATATAGGAATAAAATCAAAGAATAGACCTGCTATAACACTGGACCTCTTCAAGAGAAAAAAATCATATTTTATTTTTTAGAAAGCTTTTCTGTTACTTAAGTGCATTAAAAACCTAAAACTCATTAAAATGCAACATGTTTTAATCCATTACAGAGGAGAGTCAAAGCACAGCACACCTACACAATGAAAAGTAAATCCCAGTAAATGTGACAGCCCTATAATAGAATTAAATTTCAGGACCTAGTTTGGCCTCATCCTTAAAGTTACTAATTGGGCAGAGACAGCAAACTAATTGGTTTAATCCAAAGAAATAAAGATATTGAACAAAATCTCAGTCCTTAAATCAGAACCCCGCAGACTTATCTGTCATAATATAAAACCAATCCGAAAATATTCTTAGTGTAAAAAGGCAGTATAAATTAGATAAAGTATTTGAATCAGAAACCTGCTCCCTACAAAGATATTTTTACAAATATGTATAAAATGTGGGTGACCTTAGTTAGCTTTTCTTTAACAGCAGATTCAGCTTTCTTTCATTTCACATTTTTGAACATTAGTTATTTTAGCCCTAGAGGCAAATATCTACTTACAGATGCAGAATTCAACTCTAGAGGGACTATGGCAAGCAGTGAGAACTATTCAACATCCCACTGCCCATTAATAGGTGGCCTAAAGGTTTAACTAATGCACAGCAGTAGATTTATTTCATAATTTGTAACTTAGAGTTGTTTAAACACCTGCTTACAACAGTTGTACTGCAACAAGGTGATAATATATGGGAAGCTCCATTTATAACCCCCAGCTTCTCCATAACAAACACATCTATACATCCACAATCCTGTCATCACCTACATACTACTAGTAAAGGTTAGTGATAGATTTTCCCAAGAGAAGGTTTTTAATATTGCTATTTTGTTTATAAATAGTGGGTCGCATTAATATACAATTTAACTAGGGAGTATTTATTTGAAACAAAGGTGTCTATGAAGCCATGAACTGAACAACAGTTCTAACAGAAAGGCAACCCCATATATATTGTGAGAATTGTCTTTCATCATTTAAAAAGAAACATGGTCATTAGTATACCATCATTAATAAACAGCCTGGAATCATCTCTGCAAAAGTTTTTCTAAATGTTCTCCTAGGTCTTTCCCACCCAGGTTACTATCACTTAGGTAATGTACAAAACAAAATTGGATTTTTAGACTGGATTTATTTTTTCTTTGCTGTGTTATCAAAGGAATACGAGGAAAACATATTAAAAACACTACATAGCCACTTCAGGTAGAAATAGATTAAACTGCCCCTGGTAGAAAGTGGCACAGCAGCTTCACCACTCTCACATCCATGCCATTTTATATAAGAATAGACAAACCTGATGAGCACATGTTGTTTCAGTTTTTATGGGCTAATAGTAAATCTTCCTCTAATGCCTAATGGGCTGTTTAAAGTAGGTCGTATTTAATGGTCTCTAATTTTGTATGTCTGTGTTCAGCCTGAGTTTCTGGTCCAAGATTATTTTAATTTCAAAATTAAATATTTTGTCCATATTGCCTAGCAACTTTGCTAGTAGAAAATTAATACTAAAAAAGCATTGGATTAGCATTCACATCAATGGCATCTTACATTTTCTGTCAAATATCAAAAGAGGCTCTTCAGTCTCTGTGGAGTTTCTCTTGGTTGAAAACAAAGAAACAAACTCATCTCTTATCTTCCTTCAAGTGTCAAATCTGATTTTTAAAGGCGACAAACATTGCAGCAGAAGTTAAGTTTGAGCTTCAGAGGATTAGATTTGAACAAAAGATAAATCAATAGGATTTACATAACTAAGCTGCACTTGAGTTTGAATCAACATATTCCTTTTTCTTCATAACCTTGTTTTTTAGCATGTTAAAAGCGGTTCTGTAGATTTCTGTGATGGAGCGCATAATTGCAGATTTCTAAACTGGAGCCAGGACAGGTACACCCTGCAGTAGGGAGGAAGGGAACACTGTGAGCTGCCTCTCTATGCCAAGCGATGCAAACTGCAAAGCCAGGCACCAGATGATTACTGGCATGGTTCCCTCTGCCCACACTGCAGAGCCACGGGCCCCAGTGGAAGCTTCAGGAAGCGTGGATGATGTCAAGTCCACCCAACTGTGCAACACCCCAGTTGATTAAGGACAGAGCTGCAATATGAACCAATATTCAGTGGACTATAATGCCAAATGTATACTATTCGTTAGGCAGAGTTTATTAGTGTGTTTTATCTATCTATGAATCATCAGTGCCATAAAACCTTGACATGCGCTGTCCGTGCTAATACAATGCGAGACACACATTACATGATTTTTCATAAAGCCAAATCTTGCGTTCCTGGTTATTATTATTATTAGTATTATTATTTTACTTTATTAGGATTAATACTATCCACTTTCAAATATCATGGAGATAAAACGTTTCAATGGAAACAGTTGGCGTACAGACATCCGAGTCTAACCAGCTCTATACATAAGTATAATATCAATTAGATAGTCTAATTAGATGAGCAATTAAAAACAGCGTTGTTTCAGAATACATTTAACCTTAAAAAAATGTCTAACAAATTATTCAATCATAATAATAATAAATAGTGTGTGCGCTAATAAAGTGGACACTGAAACAAACAACAAAAAACAAGCCTGGCTACTACTTACATACTGACGCTTGAAAAGCACAAAACATCGCTATTTAAAAATAACACACAGACGGTGCAAATATGATACCCTCTGCCAAGCTTACCCCCAGGTATAAAATTAGTACATTGACATTCCGTCATAAGAAAATAGATTCATATTTCGCAACTCAACTTCAAACACATTAAAAATTACAGACCCTAGCAGAGAGCGGAACTGCGTCACGGAAGGCGTGGCTTCAGTCCCATCATGGGGGTCTGAAGCGGAAGTGGCTTTGGGACTGTAAACAATAAGCAGACGAGCGTCCATCTTTATACACAGGGAGACTTCAAACTAAAATATCGAGATGGGGGGTGTTCTGGGACTATGCTCCATGGCAAGCTGGGTAAGATTCTGGTTTTGTACAATTTGTTATACAATTAAAATAGATTTAATTTGAAGTCTTGGAACGATCTAGTATATCCGTCTGAAATACAGCAGCAATTCTAGCATGAGATGACAAAGACGGGGAAAAATGGTGCCTGATGCTGTCTTGAGTGCTGCTCACATAAACCAGTGATGACTCCTGCACAAATAACGGAAATGTCTGCCTTGTACAGTGTTGTTCAGCTTTTAAGTACGCAAATTATAATTATATTCGTTACAATTGCCAACACGATTAGGTTATTTCCACAGAAGTCTAATTAATTTGATATGAAAGCTATGTGTTTTTTTGTTTTGTTTTGTTTAGTTTCAAGTCACATGTGCTGGTAATATCAATTACAGAGGCCAAAATAAAATCTATCTCGCGTCCATCACCTCCACACCCAATTAAACATTTGCACAACCTTAATGGATATCGATGGCATTGGGTGTGATGGAATAACCCAGTTCACGTCCTGCATCACCAACGGAATAAATAGGCCACACAAGCACCGTGCAGGAATACAGTGAGATATGAAAATATTACAGCCTACAGCACGTAAGAGGTACCCGCATTCAAATAAAGATAAATACGATTACAGATATTTCTCCTTCGAAATGATGCTGACCTAAATAACTGCGACAGAATATGATAATCGTGCTGCTGTCAGATGTCCCGAAACGTAAGACGCATACCATGGACTAGACACGATCAGGTGTGGATGCTGATCAAGGGCAGACATTACATGTGTGTGGACTGGAGCATCTTCCTGTCATAATCGGGATTGTGGTCTTTGTATTGATGCGGTTTCCTGTGATGATATTGCCCAGGGGAAGACGGGCTACTCCCCACCTTGTGATTCTATAGAAATTATGACGTATACTTTTGTTGGAATATCTCCTTCCAAATGTATTACAGAATTCCCCAAATTAGGGAATGATGATGCAGTTTGATTTATAACGAAAGCCGACAGGAGTTGTGTTTGTAGATGGGAAGGTCCAAGACAATTTTCAAATTCAAGTACATTTTATGGGAATCATTAAAGCATATTTACTGTATCACCATGGCCATTATGAAGCCAATCTCAAACCCTAGTATAATTCCTCAAGGAGTTTTGAGCCTTAAAACAAACAAGAAAAGGAAGATAGTGTGTTTTTCATCTGATGTGTGAAGGCCAGGACTTGTATTTATTGGTTTATTCTGCTGTTCCTGAATAAAATTCAATATGTTGTTGAAATAGTTTTCACACTCTCTACCATTGATTGCATTGGTTGATCTTAGAATCAATTTGTTAGAAGGAAAGTTTATAGGATATATAAATCGTACTTGGGATGTGGTTAATGATTTAATCAGAGAGATGCATATTCACTGTTAAGACTTCAGTATTGGACTGAAAACATTCTCACAGAAGACCAACTAGGCCTAACAGTTTCCTCATTACCAAAAATCTATGTAGGCTATTTGGCCAATTATGTCATTTCATATGTGCTTTGAGGGTTGCTGTTTATCTGTTAAAGAGGCTGCAGTTACAGGAAGGGGAAGGATTTCGGTACAGTGATTGACAGCTGTAATTCTGATTGGTTGGAATGAATAATACTGGCTGAAAACAGGCAACGGGATCCCACAGTGGAAACAAGATGGGGTTATTACACTTCTGTCGCTCACGGTAACCAGGCTCTTGGCAAGGGGTCAGCACATTTTCTGGCTTCGCTTGTTGTCCTGCTGCACTGGAGAGCTCAGGCAGCATCCTTGTCGACTCACAAATAGATGAACGTGGCAGTAAATTCGGCCAAAGCTGTTTGTGAAGATTGGGTCCATTATAGCTGAGGAGACGGAACTGTCTGAGAAAGTGGCTGGTTTTAATTAAATATTAAATGTAATATAGTTAATTCTGTAGACAAGAAGTCAGAGAGGATCATTAACACTCTGTTTCAGAAGAGTCAATCTGATCTTGTGGCATACTTAAGTGGAATTTGTTTACATCAAACAAGAAAGTCTATAGAAAATGTGAGTTATCATGTTTCCAGCTGTATAAAAGACCAGATTTGAGAGTTAAGTGATCATACAGTTTTAAAACAGCATTTTTTCTGTGTAGATTACATATTATGTATTAAATTTGAATTATAAGAAAAAGTACCAAATGTAGATTTTGGTGAGTGGAAGCTTTTATTAATTTATTTGGTATGCATATGGCATGGGGGTGAGCTATATTTTATAAAGGTCCAAATACTCTGACAGGTTTAGGATTTAGAGTAGAGTAGACCATATGATTTAATAGTCTTTAGCAAATCTCACGAGATACTTATAAAAAGTGAATGCAGGTGCAGGGTAATTGGATTTGAGATCACTTGATCCATGGCCATTACTGGAAATAAAATAACAATTTGACAGCAAGAAGCAGAGAAATTGGTGGCAGAAGAGGTTAATATCTGTCAAAACTCAGAGATTACATATTCTCGTTCCCCACAAAAAATAAATAGAGCCTCAGTTCCCTAATTTCTTTTTACATCCCGTTTTGCTTGGGTGTTTTTTCACATTGATGTGGCCTAATGCATACTTAGAAGTGGCTTAATACACATGAAGATAATTACTCGCATGCTTGCAGTGGAAAACACATCTCTCTACTAGAGATACAAACAAAAATATCATAGGGTCATCTATATAGTATTGGATTTGAGAAACCAGAAATTATTTTTAGAGAATGCAGCTAATTTGTTGCTTTGTTTTTTCTCAGATTCCTTGTCTGTGTGGCAGTGCACCCTGCCTGTTGTGCAGCTGCTGTCCAAGTGGAAACAACTCCACTGTCACTCGCCTCATCTATGCCTTCTTCCTCCTGCTGGGCGTAGGGGTGGCTTGTATAATGCTGATGCCAGGGATGGAGGAACAACTAAAGAAGGTAATAATAATAAAAAAAACAAAATAGCCAAACGTCTATTAAATTAACTTTGTCCTTCCAAGAAACAACGAATGTGTGCATTGCTGTCTGCAGAAGATTATATCAAAGGAAATCAAAGTGTTTTTAATTTGTGAAAGTGTGTTTTATTTCCATCTTAAATGAAATATAAAGACCTTGTCCCATTGGTATTGACAGAGTCCGTTCTTCTTCTGTCTCTGTTTAGATTCCTGGCTTCTGTGAAGGGGGAATGGGAACTTCTCTCCCAGGCATCCATGGCCACGTCAATTGCGATGTTCTCGTGGGCTACAAGGCCGTCTACCGTGTGTGCTTTGGCATGGCCATGTTCTTCCTGCTCTTTTCGCTGGTGATGATCAAAGTGAAGAGCAGTCAGGATCCAAGAGCCGCAGTCCATAATGGGTAAGGAGGGGAGCCAGCTGGTGTGTGTGTGGGTGTGTGTGTCTCCGCAGCATTTGTGGAGACAGCTCTGAGGGTTTGTGGTGACAGCCCTTGGCAATCCTGCTAGAAATGCAGAGCAGGTCGAGAGGACAATCCTTATAATTCCTATTGTTTTTTAGTTATGAACACATTCTGTGAAATTGTCTCCTTATACCATCTTTATTCTTCGATGAGAGGAAAAAATAAATAAATAGTGCTTTAGTGCTTTTCTTTCTTGTGTTGGAGTAGGAAACAAACCAATTTATCTAGGAAAATTATTGTTTTGATCCCTTTGGAAACCGCTTTGTAATTTCTATTTATTTATTTTTAATTGCTAATGAAATTAAAACATCTTTTATAGGTTTTGGTTCTTCAAGTTCGCAGCAGCCACAGCCATCTCGGTTGGAGCATTCTTCATTCCCGAGGGCCCTTTTACCACAGGTAACATTGTTTGCTCATATTGCTACCCCCCGAATTAAAATATTTTTAGTTTATTTATGTATGACTATTTTGTAAAACAGTGTAGTAATTGAGGGGGATATCTCTTCTGATTTTGATTGACAACAACAAACAATTTCTGTAGCTATTTGTACTTGTATACTGTAGTACAGGAATATACGACCAAGCAGAATGTCCCAATACTAATGATTAGAGGGTAATATCAGAAACGCAGGAATGTCTGGAGATCGTCGGCTAGATATCCCAACCAAAGAAGATTTATAGAATGTTAAAATGGAGAGTATATATACATTTATACCTGCTTCTTCCTGTGACTGCCCTCTAACTTCGGCTTGCTGAGTATTCTGGATCATGGCCGCCCTGCTCTTCTCTCCCCTTAGTGTGGTTCTATGTTGGCATGGGTGGCGCTTTCTGCTTCATCCTGATCCAGCTGGTGCTGCTGATTGACTTTGCCCACTCCTGGAACGAGTCCTGGGTGGAGAGGATGGAGGAAGGCAACTCCAGGTGCTGGTATGCAGGTAAAGACGGAAGAAAGTGAGAGGAAACTTCTCGCCCAGCAGTACTCTCATTCATGTTCACAATATGGGGTTCAATAGGATAGATTAATCAAGAAAACCTATCACTGGATTGAGGGCATCATGCTGTAGTTCCTGCAAAACATCACTGGAACATCACAGGAATCACTGACATTATTTGCAGTGGAGGACATATATTATTATTGATTAGACCTAATTGCCTTCTTGGCATTGCTATATTGATACTCATATTTTCTTTCTTTCTTTCTTTCTTTCTATAAAAGCTCTTCTCTCGGCCACAACTCTGAACTACATCCTTTCCATGGTTTCCCTGGTCCTGTTCTACGTGTACTACACCCACTCTGATGGCTGCACTGAAAATAAAGCTTTCATCAGTGTCAACATGCTGCTGTGCGTTGGAGCTTCTGTGATGTCTATCTTGCCTAAAATCCAGGTATTAGACTGGACGATTTGTATTTCAGTTGATCCTTTTTTATTTTTTAAATTTCTACCTTCAGTATGCAGCATACAGTAATGATATATATGTATGTATGTATTTATTTATTGATGAATGCATTTATTTTACACAGGAGTCTCAGCCACGGTCTGGGTTGCTGCAGTCCTCCATTGTTACCCTTTACACCATGTATTTGACCTGGTCTGCCATGACTAATGAACCAGGTGAGCTGGCTTTGGGACCCTCTTCATGCTGGGTAAAACAGACAGACATTTCCTGACAATTCTGCACTTGTTGAGTAAATCCACCTAGATTTTATTTTTTAACTGTTAACACATTCTGTATAGATCATCAGTTTTGATGAGGGGGACTTCTTACTTGAAGTGTTGGTACTGCTGGCTAAGGACTCAGTGCTGAATCTTAAAATTACATGTTTGTGTGTATATGTAACAAAGTGTGGGCCCAGTTCGTGGTCTGAACCAGTGTACAACCAAGTTCAGTGGCTTGTCTTTTCATGATGGGCACCAATTTAGAATGCAAACTTATTTTAGCTCTAGTGTTATCTTTATTGTACATCGAAGCTCTTACTTAGTGTTTTAGCTCTTTGCAATCAGTGTGGATTGCATATACAGGTTTTTGTAACATGAGGGATTTTTTTTCTTCCAGACCGAAAGTGCAATCCGAGTTTGCTGCGCATTATTGGGTACAACAACACTGGAACACCAAGCCAAGATAAGGTTGTTCAGTGGTGGGATGCTCAGGGAATTGTGGGACTGGTCCTGTTCTTGCTTTGTGTGCTTTATTCGAGGTAAGTACAGGACATGACACACAGTCGTACAGAAAAGATTTACATTTCCTTCACAGAACACTAGGATACATTTCAATAATGACACTTTTACTGTAATATGCCTTGAGTTATTTTCTTATTTATGTATCATTAGCCTGATCAGTAGCACAAAAGATAAGGAATGGTAAGCGAGTCCTGCTGAATAATCCGCTTTTTGCCTTTTCAGCATTCGCAATTCTTCAAACAGCCAAGTCAACAAACTGACCCTGACCAGTGACGAGTCTGCTCTGATCGAAGATGGCAGCAGCCGCTCGGAAAACTTTGAGGAAGGCGATGGTGTGAACCGTGCAGTCGACAACGAGAAGGACGGGGTTACATACAGCTACTCCTTCTTCCACTTCATGCTCTTCTTGGCTTCACTGTACATCATGATGACTCTTACCAACTGGTACAGGTGAGTGGCCTTATGGACTGTATTGACACAGCTGCATCTGAAGGTGTTGTAGTGAACATCACTGAGGACCGCAGCTCAACGAGCATGTCATGGCACGGCAGACAATGTTGCGGGTCCTGTAACGACCCAACAAAATTAAATGTCTGATCATGGCAGTTAACACCATTGTGCCTCTTTTTGTAAGTGGAGATTTCTGTTGGGTTTCTAGCTTTAGTGTTGGTATCATTGGTACCCAACTGCACTTTAGCCTTCCTGCAGCTTCTGTCACCAGGTGTTCTCTGTAATGAACTCTCATGTGAATTCCCATTTCCCCTCACAGTCCTGATTCTACTTATGAGACGATGACCAGCAAGTGGCCGTCGGTGTGGGTGAAGATCTCCTCCAGCTGGATCTGCATCGCACTGTATGTCTGGACTCTGGTCGCTCCACTGGTTCTCACAAACCGCGATTTCGACTGAGCAGGGAGGCCGAGAGGCGAAGCACTCTGGATGTATTCCGCATTGTGACTAAAAGGAGGAGGTTACTGTGTTTCAGGCTTCAGTGTAATTGTAAATACGTGTATGTCTTTGTGGCTGACCCTACATGTTTGTTTTGCTGCATGTCAGAACACTTTAGGTGTGTCAGGTCATTGTGTTCAAAGAGAAGTTTTTGCAAACCATTTGCCACGTCATCTAGTCGTTCATGGATGCACAGGGAGTTTCATGAGGAAGGAGCATGGCTTGCACAGAGTACAGAGCAGTGAGTGGCCTCTGATGAGGCACCAAATGAAATGTGTTGGCGATTCTGTCAGAGGATGAGCAGAGCTTATGGATTAAAATTATTCTCCCCCCCTGCTTCCCTCCCGCTCCCCTCCAATATTTATGGATTGCTGCTGAAACCAGGAAGAGATTATCCCAACCAGGTCTGAAAAGGGAATTATATTTCTATTTACATCATCACTAAATTAGTTTGACTTGCTACTAAGAACTTGCTTATGGTACTTAGTCATTTTAAATATTTTTCCTTGATGTTGAAGTAGCTGTCCTAGTGTTTGTTCCCAGTGCAGCACTGTTGAAGAGAAGTTTTTAATGATAGGAATAGGCAAGGTGTTTGAACTCCATGTGGTCTTTTCACTTCCTCCTTTCTTTCAGTGTAAGGCTATATGCTTTGTTTTTCCTTATAAATAAAAGCATGCAGTTGTAACAATTGTATGATATCTTTTATAACTATTTGGGAGTGTTTAATTTGCTGTGATTTATTTTTTCCATAAGTTAGATTAGTATGTTTTTATTTTGGTTTGTAGTTTTTTTTTGCTTCACCATTCTAGTTGGGATAGGTAAAGCTCTATACAAGTGGCAGTATTGCATTAAAGCCAGTATCTGAATACTAATCTTTTGCAGCCTTTACAGCAAGTTTTAAAGCAGTATTGAAGATTGTGTTCTAGAAAAAGTTTTGTTTCTTTCATATAATGCTGTTCTAGACTTTGAAGAAATTGCACTGGATGTTTTAAATTAGTTGTACTTTCCTAAAGAAATTTGCTTTGTATGTGCACAAAAATAGACTTGTCTTTTTCAGAAGTGGTCAACATTTTACAGACACCTAAAAAGCTGTACCTTGGGTGTGTTTGTGGGAGGGGAGATTAAAAATCATGTAGCTGCACTTTATGAGCTAACTTTGCTTCTTCTGCTTGATTTTCCTTGCCTTTGACCTGTAAATGTATTGTAACATTTTGTCATTAAATTTGTTTTAAGGCAAACATCTTTCTCTTGTTCTGAGTGTTTGCTTCTTGTATCCTCTGCTGGGGTATAATGAGTGCAACAATATTGATGTTGGCAGAAAGACCTCCACAGGCATGCAGTGCTGCAGAAGTGCATTACTAATTTATGAACATCCCAGAGGTTTATTTAAATGAGTGCATTGAAATGTAATCGAAGATCTCTGAACTCCTACCACTGTTCCAGAATGTGCACAAACGAAAGAGGCAAAGGCATGGAACAGGAACTGTGTTTTAGTTTCTTTATACCCTTTGGTCACGAGTGATCGAATTAGTGGGGCAGTCTGAAACACGCTACTTCTGTCTCTGGTGACAAAACACCTTTTAAAAGACAATATAAAAACGTGTTATGCTGCATTAGTTATTGAAGCTATATTAATTAGTTGATAATTTGACCTAAATAGCCTTTGCAAATTGTGTATGTATGTATGTGTATAAAATTACATTATTGAAATGTAAATATTTAAAATTAAATATTGAAATGTATAAAACAAGATTGATTAATTTAAAGGGTAGAAAACTAAGTACTAAAGTAAAGCAAGAACAAAAAATTAAACAAGTCCTTCGAGTTAATGTAAATTAAAAATACATCCATGAATGAAACGGTCTTAATGCTCTGCAATTTATTGTTACTGCCAAGCTTGATATAATCGGTGACAAACATAGCATAGGCAAAACCACATACAGAGAGCCCAGCATAGTTCAAAATAAGTGACAAAAGCCAGTCAGAAATGAACTAAATACAGGCACTTACATTGCTTTTTACATCCAGACTAGTACCGTACTCTGAGAACTTCAAGGTTTTTCAGTAGGAACTATGAAACTTAATCCTTACATTAACAACTTGGAACAATTTAACAGTTCGTACAAAAGTGAGGAAAATGTCAACCAGCAACCACTTTATGGTCACATCCCTTCTGATGCACTGGAGTTTTGGTCAATCCCTGCTACACTTAAATGGACATACAGTATTTGCTCAACGAGAAGAGTAATGTCTTAAGTTTCCTTTGTGATTCAGGACAGAACTGTACCAAAAGATACTGGAAAATAAATAGTTCATCATTTTGATGAATATATACAAAGGTCCATCTTTCTTGTTTCCCTTTAAACATCCAGCCCGGGCGCCTCGGGATTCAGTTCACAGAAATAAAACAGCGTGGCTTCATTGGCCTCCGCTTCGGTCAGAGGCTCCAGGCGAATCAGCTTGCTGCGCGGAGGCTCCTCCAGCTCCAGGGCCGAGTCCAGCAGGTTGTGGGGCTCATCGCTGTGCTGCAGCAGTGAGTCACTCAGGTCAGGAACGGGAGCATCCGGCTCGGGGGCAAGTGTGGAGGAGCACCCGTCCAGGAAGGCCATGAGGGGGCAGGTGGTGTACTGGATCAGCTGCTTATCTGCAACAAGCAGGACACCGATCGTCACACTGCAGTACTGCAGGACACTTGTCAGTTTTCCTTCAGAATAACAGGTTATACATGAGACTCCAAGTATTCGTTTAATACTTTCGACCTGGTGATGTGAGTCACAAGCTTAATACGTGAATAGACCTTACCAGTATCGGTCTTGTTTTCTTTGGACGATAACTCAACATTTCCCTTTAGATGCTCAGTCCCCTAGGGTTTGTGGAGTAAATAAACAACAGTAAGTTAAATTCTTCAAGTGGTGTTTTTAGTATCAAAAAGGTTTAAAAAAAAAAACAAAGTATGTTATTTTATGAAGAAAACAACTTGCTACATTCTCAGCTGGTTTCAAAGACCTTGAATAGCACTAGGCTTGGCTGACTCTACCTAAAATAACAATGGGAGGGTGATTCTCATGAAATTCTCATTTCAGAGTGATGAAATCTCTATGAGTTTTTAAAAAATGATATTAACCAACATTTTATTTGGAGTATGCTTAGTAGGGTCTAAAGTCACTATAAATGTTGATTTCAAAGAGACTATTTACTTATTTTTGTATGTTTTAGTGCTTTTGTTGTGCCAAGTGAATGAAATTTCTCATTACCGCAATAACATGTCACAAGCACAATTGTCAATGCACTTTTTTTCCACTTTTTTTAAATTGCTATGATAAAAAGTAGACCTAAGCTAGCTATAGTAAAGGACAAAATAGAATTATGTACTTTATTAATATATTTTCAAGATTTTCTCATTACCGAAATATATCTCAAGAATGTGATCGTAACATTTGGAATAATTCATGTTTAATTACTTACCTTAGCACATTTTGTTGAGTACCTACAACATCTTAACTCACAGTGTTGGTCTATATTATGGAAAGCTTAATTGAAGGTGCAAGTCAGGTAGTAAAAATTAAATTACTTCATATTTTGGTAATGATAAATAAGCAGGTTGCGAACAACTGAGTAGCCTACGTACAGTAAAGATCAACAGTATTTGATTTCATGTTTCATGTTAATCAAATAGCAGTGTAAAATGTATAGATATGGTGCAGCATCAATATCAAAGCATAAAGCACTAGAAATGTTTCTTGAATTTAAATTAACCAGGGCTGGCTCCAGGCATAGGCTATACAGGCGGTCACCTAAGCAGACATCCATCCAGAGGGTCGAGAATAAACAATATTACTTGATTTTCTGCCTAATATTACGGAAGCATATTGCTGCCACACGAAAAAAAAAAAAAATTTATAACTTGCGTTTTTCTGGATTTTGTTGTTGTTATTCTGTCTCTCAATGTTAAAATACACCTACCATTAAAATTATAGACTGATCATTTCTTTGTCAGTGGGCAAACGTACAAAATCAGCAGGGGATCAAATACTTTTTTCCCCCCTCACTGTAAGTATCAAGTATTGGGGGTGGATAGAGGATTTTCATTTAGGGGGTTCATGAGCAGAACATTTTCGATTGAGTGCCCCTAGTATGCAAATTAGAGTAGGCTATTTCTTAGACAATCAAACTACACATTTTCTTAATGGATTTTTGACCTCAACTCTTCTATTAGGTGGGTCAAAATCAGACATCTACAGTTAATCAAATGAATAATGTCCAAGAGAAAAAAATTGACATATTTAGTGGGGAGGGGCCTGGAAATTATTACAAAACTTTGATTCTTTAAATCATGGCCAAAACTACCCGAGTTCCGAGGCCAGAGTGGCTAAACCATCTCCATTACCATCTTTACCTCAATCTGACTGATATCCAGCTTCAAAAGTGAAAGTGAAACTGGAGCTGAATCTATGATTTGTTTTGCAACTTTCCTCTGTGAAGCATCAGATTGAGACCCTGAGATTCATGGGTCAGGAATTTCAAATTGGAGGTAAGAAAATTAAACTTTCTTTAACTGCAATTTTGTTGAATAAAATAAACAAAAACTGAAAGGATGCAGGCAGCATGATGGTAGTCTTCATTGACAATAAAGGGAAATGTTAAATCAGAAACTTTTTGATTTCTGGAAAATAAACAGCTTCAAAAGGTCTTCTATCATCGTCCCTGCATTCATGAGGTGGTGGAAGGGGGAGGGAATTGGGCACGTCAGCCAGTTGATATGCGACCAAAGCGGGTCCTAGATGCTCTGTCGGTCGCAGTACCTACCCAGTTCTGAGAACTCTTGAATGGATTTTTGCAACTATGCGAGTTACGACAGTAACAGGGGAGCGATCATTCAGTGCGCTGAAACTACTCAAAACATATTCGTGCTCCACAATGAAATACAAAAGACTTAATGGGCTCATGCACCTGTACATAAATAAGGACCTCAAAGTAATTTATGGAGATGTTCTTGATGAATGTAGGTTTCACAACAGGAGACGTGCATTCACCTAGAAACTCCTACATCAGCAGCGGAAACAGCCGATTTCCAATGAAAATGCATATTTCTAGGAGGGGCAAAAATCAAACATTGGGCATCCTCACCCATTACGAAAAATACATGGCTTATTTCAAGGAACAGTACACATTTTCCTGTCACTGCAACACTATGCTGTAAACGGCCTAGTAAAGGCATAACTTGATATTTTGGGACCAAAAATGTTAGCCCCCCACCCCTGAGTATCATAACAATGTAATTGTTAATCTTTAATATTTTCTCACTACCCATCAACATCATAATAGTAATTGTAATATTAATGGATATTATTAAGATACAATATTGCAATGAAATACATTACGGTGATGAGGAGGTCTAGTGAAAAATGCTAACAATTAATACATCATCTTGTAGAGCCTTTTAAAGTGTTATATTGATCAAAAATGTTAATAAAAATAATGACGATACCAATAGCGGTAATGAGAATCTAGTGTCAGACACAGGGAGTTTAGATACAAGTACTACATTTTTGGTGAATAAAAGTGAGGAGATATGCATACTTTGTGTCCATCTTTGATCTTCTCCTCTTGTTGATGCATCATGGGAGTATAAAACTATTGACCATTTTGTTGTGATTTTGATGAACAAATATTACGGTAATGAGAAATGGGTTGATGGACACCATGTTTTTTCACTATATTATCCATATGATGATGTCTAGATTTTTAAATAAATTATTTGTATAGACTATTGGACATTTGACAACATACACTTTATTCTTTAATTAGATTATTTTACTTGATGACCATCTTTTTGAATTGCGGTAATGAGAAATTAACTGGAAAATGGATAAAAAATCTTAACCCATTTAAAAGTTTAAGGTTTTACCATTTAGTTTCATAATGTTTTTTATATTCAATTAATCAAGCCCATGGTTCAAGATTGGTTTCATGAGACTCACCTGGGTAGTCCAAGGCTAATCAGCACTATTCAGAATCTGTGAAACCACCCCTTTGAGAATTGGAAATTGCTCTACCTGGAGAAAAGCAGTGGCCTTCATAAGGTATTTTCAGAACTCCAGTGGACGGAAGTGGAAAACGTAATGAGAGTAAATATGCCGAGAAGATGCAGATAAGACTACATAAATGTCAAACTGAAATGCAGTACATATTACTGGCTTTCTATTTGACTGAGCAAGTTACTGGATATAACTCACTTCAACTGTGGAGACGCCGGAATCGTTTGTGCTCATCGGGCAAATTGGACTGAAAAGCTACGAGGGAAAAAATTTAAGATCAATTCATGTTGGGATTTAATTAATGTACCACTAACCCCTAGAAAGAAATGTGTGAAGTATTAATTTAATAATGCTATGGCTTGATTAAACTCAAATCTGAAAAATAAATATTTAAAATTTAAAATCCTGGACAATGATATTCTTGTTAGAAAAACCATAGTCCATATTTTCCTCAATGACTCAATGGTCTGAAGATTAGTTTTTAGGTGGATAACCAGGGACTACACGACAGTTATTTTTAGTAACTGACCAAATTGAAGGTAAGAGTTTCCGTTTCTCATTTTCCCTTTGGTAAAACTGTTGGCAAACAGATTGAGATAGTTTGCTTGTTATTTAGAAATTTTTTCTGCAGGTAATTGAAGACACAAATGACTCAATTCTAGTAGTAACACTGGGTTTAGTTTAAATAGAGTAATATAGTTTTGTTGCACTCATAAGTGGGTAGTTTACTAGCTGACTACAGATTATCAAATTAGGTTATTTCTAAGCAGCCAGGTTGAAAATATAGTTGTTTTCCCATTTCTGTGGGATTTCTGAAGGGGATCAAGGGCAAATCCTTAAGGGCAAGTGGCTGAAAATTAAATTCTGATGTCCACTTCCCTAGTTTTGAAAGATGGCAAAACAATCTAAATTAAAATGGAGGTACGGAAAGGATCAACTACATACACTGAAAATAAAAACAATTGTGAGGGAAACTGCGATATTAAAACACATAAGACAGTGGGTACAAGTCACTCAAAGTGACATGATTCACCAGTAGTCCTCCACCTCACAGAGACAGGCCCCCAGAAAAACTTCAACACGAAGTCACTCATTCTGAGCAGTAAAAGGAACTGGGGTTTCAAAAGCCTACTAATTTATTTATAGGATGTCATTGCTCCTCATCTACATTCTGAGCTCACTAATATAACACATTTTCTTGGTGGTCCAGGTTTAATAATTTTGAGTAATAAATTATTAAATTGTCCTTCACAATTTAATACAAGTCAGTTCCTTTTGGTTCCTGGAAGCCACTACAGAGCCGGGGAGTATTATCTATGTAGTCTGTTATGGGGGAAAAAATATCTGACTTCTGTGATTGATCCATTTTGTGCTTGATGTTCTACATAATTATCTCATTAGTGGCATCAGGCAAAATTAGAGGCCTTCCGGACCCATTGAAATTTACCTAATAATGTATTTAAAAAAAATACATACAACTGACAAGGTAAAACAATGTATGCCTTGGTGATAATCACTGAAATTAATATTTACTGTAAATGTTTTAAAACAAAACCAAATTAATATAAATAGAGGTTTCACTGCAGAAAATCTTAAACCAGAGCATGAAACTGGACTTTGTCTAACGTTCTAGCTTTCCTCTCAAGAGACTGGAACCGATGACAAACTTACGTCGTCCAAGATGTCTGGATCAATGCTGAACTGCTTGCCATACAGCATAGCCTGGAAGTCTTCTAAAGTGCAGTCAATGCTGTCCAGATAGTCCATCAGCTCAACCCTGTAAGACACAGTCGATATGATGTCCTTGGAATTGGAAGAGTGGGACCATAAATACAACCCAGGCTGACTCTTTCGCAGACGTGGTGGCTGAGACCTGGGGTGCGTGAAAAGGCAGAATAGCTAATGTTGAACTAACTACTAATGCAGTTCCTTTAGGGGAATATGAATCAATCTATACACGTTGCTTTTATGTCCGTATGATAAGGGTGGCCTAACTGAGAATGCCTAAACATCTGCTTACTAAATTAATCCAGAAATATTTCGGTATTTGTTTGTCGTAAAACTGACCTGCTTTGTCATCCTTTAAATAAAGCATCATGAACTATCACAAATGAAGCTTCAGGTGGTAAAGAAGTGAAAATCCACAGGTACTCACTTGCCCAATAGGTTGATATTCTGGGAAATGGCTCCGTTCTCATTGAGGATGGAGTCCATCATCTGGACCGGGTCTTCTGTGGTGAGTCCTGCAGGCTTTTCGACCAGAGCGTTGCTCATCACGAGGCTGCTGTCTGACATGGTTTTGGGCGATTGTTGAAGATCATGTTTTGGCGAGTCTGCCATCCGTTTCTTTTGCTCACCATCCACAACCACTCCCCCATCACTGCCAATCTGCACCTCAACAATTTCAATGTCCCTTAAGGAAAAGGAAAAGACAAATTCAATTCAATCAAATCACATCCAAAGGAACTCACAAATACCTTCTCTGACCTTTTTCTCCCTCAGGGATTCTGTGCCTAAGCAACACCAATCAAAGCCATAACATAACACAGCGGTAGGGCTGTGCTGGTAAACAGTATACTGCCTCACCACAGTGAAAAATTATTTATCCTTAATACCAGCGTGCTTCCTTTTTATTTTTGATTAATTGTGATTAAAAGTGATTAATTTTTCGGGATAACCACGCTCCCCCTGCAACAGTACTCGTCACCGTGGTAAATTATTAAATGGTATATCAATATAAAAATCTGTCACCGGCACAGCCCTACACAGCAGCCCAGAAAGAGTTATGTAACATTCCAAAACATTTTCCACATGCATATAGTACACTACTACAAAATATATATTCTCTTTCCTCCCCTTTAAAAGATAAATCGCATAAAAAAAAGTGCCAAAGCCAAAAATCTGGCTTTTCACTATTGTATTGTAGGCAATTCTGAAATTGTGTAATATTGGTTTGTGTATGGGGGGGATGGCAGCTATAAGGAAAATAAGTCTAATCAGGATAATGAAATATGATAATTAAACATTTGATTAGTGCTGTCACGATACCAGAATGTTTACTTCGATACCTATATCAGGTTTATTATCATAATACTCAAAACTGAAACACGATACCATGACCAAAAAATATATAAATCTATTTATAAGCCAAAATCACAGAATAACCACTGGGCTTTATTTTTCAAACACTGAACAATATGCTGATAACTGCGTAGAAAAAACAAAATAACCAACTATAAAACTACAATACCGTATTAAATAACAGAATATAATCTCTCTCACAAGCAAGTAATTTGTTACAGAACAGCAGTATCATTTTTTTCTTAAGCTTGGAGTGTCTAGAATAAAACTAGAACACCATATTCAAAAATAAATTCTCTCAAAAATAAAATAATTTTAATGGTAGGTGTATTTTAACAGTGAGAGACAGAATAACAACAAAAAAATCCAGAAAAACACATTTCAAAAAAGTTATAAATTGATTTGCATGTTAATGACGGAAATAAGTATTTGATCCCCTATCAATCAGCAAGATTTCTGGCTCCCAGGTGTCTTTTATACAGGTAACGAGCCGAGCTGTGCTCCTAATCTCAGCTCGTTACCTGTATAAAAGACACCTGTCCACAGAAGCAATCAATCAGATTCCAAACTCTCCACCATGGCCAAGACCAAAGAGCTGTCCAAGGATGTCAGGGACAAGATTGTAGACCTACACAAGGCTGGAATGGGCTACAAGAACATCACCAAGCAGCTTGGTGAGAAGGTGACAACAGCTGGTGCGATTATTCGCAAATGGAAGAAACACAAAATAACTGTCAGTCTCCCTCGGTCTGGGGCTCCATGCAAGATCTCACCTCGTGGAGTTTCAATGATCATGAGAACGGTGAGGAATCAGCCCAGAACTACACGGGAGGATCTTGTTAATGATCAAGGCAGCTGGGACCATAGTCACCAAGAAAACAATTGGTAACACACTACGCCGTGAAGGACTGAAATCCTGCAGCGACCGCAAGGTCCCCCTGCTCAAGAAAGCACATGTACAGGCCCGTCTGAAGTTTGCCAATGAACATCTGAATGATTCAGAGGAGAACTGGGTGAAAGTGTTGTGGTCAGATGAGACCAAAATCGAGCTCTTTGGCATCAACTCAACTCGCCGTGTTTGGAGGAGGAGGAATGACCCCAAGAACACCATCCCCACCGTCAAACATGGAGGTGGAAACATTATGCTTTGGGGGTGTTTTTCTGCTAAGGCGACAGGACAACTGCACCGCATCAAAGGGACGATGGACGGGGCCAAGTACCATCAAATCTTGGGTGAGAACCTCCTTCCCTCAGTCAGGACATTGAAAATGGGTCGTGGATGGGTATTCCAGCATGACAATGACCCAAAACACACAGCCAAGGCAACAAAGGAGTGGCTCAAGAAGAAGCACATTAAGGTCCTGGAGTGGCCTAGCCAGTCTCCAGACCTTAATCCCATAGAAAATCTGTGGAGGGAACTGAAGATTCAAGTTGCCAAACGTCAGCCTCGAAACCTTAATGACTTGGAGAGGATCTGCAAGGAGGAGTGGGACAAAATCCCTCCTGAGATGTGTGCAAACCTGGTGGCCAACTACAAGAAATGTCTGACCTCTGTGATTGCCAACAAGGGTTTTGCCACCAATTACTAAGTCGAAGGGGTCAAATACTTATTTCACTCATTAACATGCAAATCAATTTATAACTTTTTTTGAAATGCGTTTTTCTGGATTTTTTTGTTGTTATTCTGTCTCTCACTGTTAAAATACACCTACCATTAAAATTATAGACTGATCATTTCTTTGTCAGTGGGCAAACGTACAAAATCAGCAGGGGATCAAATACTTTTTTCCCCTCACTGTAACTGCATTTCTGATTTTTCATATAACATTAGCTAACCAACCATGTTATGGCAATGCAACTGTTGCTCAGAATTTGTTTGACATAATCACACCAATTTTGTCATACTTAAAATAAGGCATCACAACCTATATATAGTTAAATATACAGAATAATAGACATGTCGATATCTAATTGTTTATTTGTTTAACTCTTCATGTGGTAAAGAAATGAAAATATACTGGTACTCACTTGCCCAATAGGTTGATATTCTGGGAAATGGCTCCGTTCTCATTGAGGATGGAGTCCATCATCTGGACCGGGTCTTCTGTGGTGAGTCCTACAGGCTTTTCGACCAGAGCGTTGCTCATCACGAGGCTGCTGTCTGACATGGCTTTGGGAGATTGTTGAAGATCATGTTTTGGCGAGTCTGCCATCTGTTTATTTTGCTCACCATCCAAAACCACTCCCCCATCACCGCCAATCTGCACCTCAACAATTTCAATGTCCCTTAAGGAAAAGGAAAAGACAAATTAAATCAAATCACATCCAGTGGAACTCACAACTACCTTCTCTGACCATTTTCTCCCTCAGCCTTCACAACAATAACAACTGCCCAGGACCATTTTATTAGCTCACACAATATACAGTTTTTCATGTGCAATATTAACATCCAAAATACTTTTTATTTTACTTTAAAAAGTAAATCTCTACAATTTAAGAAAACCAGAAATAATCAGACGTAAAAAGTTAATCTTTATTAATACTTATGTGACCTTTGGGGTGGGATATTATTTCACTGCAGTATGTGAAATGTTTAGAAATGTTAATGAAGGACGATAATTAAAACTTACATTTGATCTGAATTTCTTGTTGGAGTTTCATCTGCATTTTCTGCATCATCAGTTACGTCACAGATTATAACATCATCAGAAACATCCGAACTTTTCTTTACATTGTTTGACCCATTAACAGATACCTTCAAGAAAATATTTGAAATCAATTACAAAACATCCAGCAACTAAAAAAAAACTAAAAATAAATAAGATTGTAGATAAGATTAAATGGTGTTTTAAAATTATTGTAAAGATTGTAATTTGCAAACTGTAATCTGAAATGTAAATATCATTGGCTGTTTGTAAAATGGCTGCCTTTTCCTCAATTGACCAATCATTGTTTGCGGACAGGTGAAACTTCAGAAATGACACAGGCCTCATGCACATTCATCTTCACCACATACACTGCTGTGCTCCACCGAGTCTTCATAAATTTGATGGATAAACTTTGATTTGTTTCCATTGCTATTCATCATCAAGGGCCTAGAAATCAGAAATTAAGAACATTTTTTTTTTTTGTTTTTACGTGTTCAACTTGGACCATAAACAGATTCTGATTTTAAAAACCAAAAAGACACACACAACAAAAAACACATTTGAAACATCTAAAATCATGCTTCAAATATAAGGATATTAAACAAGCGTGAATGTTAATCAATCTAAAATCTCAAATGTTGAATGAGAAGAATTAATACAAACAATATTGTATCCTGAAGGTTGGTCAGCAATTCACGGATTTGACAAATTTGAAAACTTAACATTATTATTAATGCAACATCAATGTGCAAAAGTTACCAACAGCCGGAAACACTGCAGGCTCACCTTTTGCGCTTCAAGCTCATGACATGGTTGTTCTGAACCAAAGACACAATGAACTGGATGAGCTGAAAGGAAAAAGGTAAGAATGATCTTTCAAATAAGACATTAATTCTTTTATGCTAATGATCTTCCAAGATAATACTATCGTTAACTCCACACGTACACAAAAGCAAATACAGAGGATGTAGAATATATATAGGCTGAACATTTACCCCTCACCAGAGGATCACATGGCAGAAGAGAATTGACACAGTTGGCTTATACCGATAGCCCACTTATAACGAGGTGTAGGATTTAGATTGTATCATTACTAAAGAGAGTTAACAAGCATTTCCATTAACACTGAACACTAGGTCTTACATTTTAAACATTCATAAAAAGATCTATGGCAGTTTAAATTCAAATATTTTTTTTACAGTTGATTCAAGACACAGGGCTCTCTTTTACTTTCATGGTCTGGGTTGTCTGGTACATGTAAAAGAGTACAAGTGGGCCCCAAGAGCCAAAGGCTTGTGTCACCAATATATAAAGACATAAACCTAATATGAATCTTTTAATAAACATTAATTGAGATAAAGGTTGCATAGAAACTGACATATACAGTGAAACACACTTCTGCTGGGTTGGCATTAGGTGAGTGAGGTCATTTACCTTCTTTATGACCTGCTGCTGGTTGGTGTGTTTCTGTCTCAGATCTGAGATCTCCCTCCACAGAGCTTCATTCTCTCTGTTTAATTCAAGAACAGAAAAGGGACGACTCTAATGAAAAATATAGTTAACAAACCAAACTGAAGAGAAGTCATTTAAAAGTAAAAAGGACATCTGTGCATCTTTCACACAATTTTCAGGTAATCTCAATATAACTGTTTCACAGTGATATCACAACAGACTAGCCCTTCCCTGTAAAATGAATCTCTTATTCATGTGGCTGTCACCATCAAACATTGACCTCCACAGATACCTAAACACGGCATATGCTGAACATATGCACCTTAAACTGTACGTAAGCACCTTATTGTAAATGCTGAACTTAGCCTTTTTTCCTTCACCCCCTAAAGTATTTGATACTTTAAACCATTTTAAAAAATTGAATAAACTTTATTAAATATTTTATGCAAAGTGAAAATACTGTTAAAAGCAGGTGATATGACATACATCCGAGTTACATACCACTGTGGTAATTTCAAGCCTCTATTGCATACACTCCACTGAATGACTTTCATACCTCTTCAGGGTGGTGAGTCTCGAATCGAGACTCTCTTGTTTCCCATGGACACTCTGAACATTGGACAGAATCTTTGAGAGGTCTTCTTGACGCATCTTATTTTCCTCAGGTCTCGCTGAAGAAACCTAGAAAAATACACAATATTACAACAACAATTCATCACACGGGTCACAAAAGTACATAAGCGAACACATATCTTTCCTTACTTTACATACTTTACTTTGCCTGACTTTGAATGTATGCATTATGAATGACCTTTAACAAATGTTATCCATTCAAAAACAAACTTCTGCTGGAATGGGCCATTATCTGAGGGACATAAAAAAATAATACAAATAAAAATATGTACATTTTCTGTAAAAAAAAAAGTCTGGATTTATTCAAACTAAGAACAAAGTGAATGATCTTAATGCAGTGTGTTGCTGAAGCTTCACTCTTGTAACATGTTCTCAGTTACACTTAAGGACACAAAAGGCATGCTACAAATGCCATGCAACACAGGTTTTGAAGCCATATACACAAATCTGATTCAACAAATTAAAAATACTCCAGCTGCAATGCAGGTTAATATTGGATAATTTTCACCAAAAACTAAAATTGAGATAGCAAATTATATGTTTATGCATGCATGGGCAAGTTATTTTGCATTTCAACTCATAAGTTCTTGCTGGTACCTTTCTTTTGATATTCTCTAGCAAGTCGTCCTGCCCGTGCTTAAAGAATGGATGCTGAAACTCAACTGGCCCATCGCGCTCCTGTTTCACAATGCCTGTGTCCATGTGCATTACCTTGCGAAATCCATCTGCAAAACATTTTATTTAACCCATTTATTAGCCCTGACCATGAGAAATGTAGTGGCCAAGAGACTTCTGGAAACTGCAAAATGTGACACTTGGCAGGTACAATTTGGTCTGTCTATGGCCCCTTCCCTCATATTACCGTTGAATCCACGCGTTTAAATTATTTCTTTAAATGCTATTGTGTTTTGGCAAGCAGAAAAAGGCACAGTTACATAGAGTGCAATACTCAGCATATTTCAAGGCACTGGATCAAAAGTTCACAGAATCCCTTGCAGGATTAAACATCTTACTGTATTCATTTATTTTAAGTTCTAGAGAACTTAAGGATTTTTGGTGTTTTTGAGAAGTACTTACACATGTTGAGTTGTCTGACAAAACTGGCCATATTGTTGTGTTTAAAGAACTTGGGGAGTATTTCTTTGGCAAATCGCTGTTCATCCAGCACAAGAAAGCTGTGGCCCTCCTTTAGAAACACACACACACACACACAATAAAAAACAATGCATGTGTTACTTTAAAATACATTCTGGTGATATAAGAATATTACACTGCGATAGATAGATACTTGTTTAAGTACATTTGTAAACCAGTTTAAATGTAGATCAAAAGGGAAGCATCTTTGTTGTCTTTTATGCTCACTTGCTGTAAAGAGTTCCTAACTGCAGGAACTGAAATAGCACTGAATATATCCAGTGACTGTTGAGTCCTAAAATGCATAAGCATAACATCTAAAATCACTTTATATCCCCACACCCTGCAGCAAAACTAATAGCAAATAAAGTTAAAAGTACAGTTTGTACTGCCATCTGCAGATTATATTCTGATTTGATTTAATATAATATAAACCTAAATGTACTGTTTAGGTTTAAAGCAGCATTTGCCAAGTGTTGCATCAGAATAGTCAGCTGTGTGCTACACATTCATTCCCCGGGTTATTTCCTGTTATGCTACCTTTAGTGTTTTCTGCCAAGCAAATGTGCAGCAAACAGCTGACTGTATAATCCAATAGAGTGAACATGACAGCACAGTATACTGGCAACAGCACCAGAAATAAACCGACTCAACAACAAACACCACCTGTCAAGTCAATAATAAAGACGTGCAGAAGACACTCATTATTCTGTCACCTACACCAAGACCTGACAGCAAAAAAAGCAGAATCCCTTTCAAGTTATTATACAAAGAAGCCAAAGGCCAAAAACTCCCATTGATTTTGTTGTATTGTGTTTCCGCGCAACGCCGCTCCCCAGCCCGTGTCCCATGTGTCGGTGCCACCCTTGACTGCAGCGCAGCTGTGTGACAAGCAGGCTCAGCACAGCTCTGCATCTCATTATTACACATGTAACGATATCAAAACCGCCATTCATTCATTCTCCCTTCTAGTCATACTCAAGTATCCCAACACCCGACTCCATCATCAAGTATAAATAGCATCCCTGTCTTCCCACTAACACGCCACGCAGACGCAGACGTACACAGCCAGGTCTGGGAAGCATTGCAAAGATGCGTCTGACTGAGCTTGACATAATATATCCAGAAAACAATACCATCACGATAAACACACACAAATTCGTCTAATAACTGCGAATGCCTCGGGTGACAGGGATAGACTTACAATTACAGAAATGAGTGATTGTATTTGGTCAAACGAGCATTTTGTCTGCTCTTTCCCATTCCCAGAGATGGATGTCTTTGTTAATGTTAGGTCCATTGATAGCTCGCTAACTGTCACTCTGAAGGTGTGCTTTATTACCTGGCTCCAGCAGATGAATTCATTAGTGTCGGAGTCCTCGACCAGCGTCCACAACTTGGTGAGAAACGCGGGGACGTTGGAGTTCTGCTTCATTTTGTTGCTAACCGTGTTTAAAACAAATGCGATGCAGCCCTTTCAGACAAGGCAGCAAGGCCAGTCATCCGAGCGGAAACAAGAAGGCAGGCGACTTCCGGTAGAAAGCGGCGCGCTGATTGGTGCGTCGGCACTTACATAACCTGCCTCACGTGTAACAACAAGCTGTCCGCACACGCCGCCGACGTCCGCTCTGAACCAATCAGAGCCGTCCATCCGCGCTGGACCAATCAGAGCCGTCCATCCGCGCTGGACCAATCAGAGCCGTCCATCCGCACAGCGTGCCTGGAGAGACAGCGTAAAGCTGGGGCCATCATGCCTGCAGGGAGATCAATCATTCAGAACCATTTTGCAAGATTTTAAAAATATATCTATTAATAGGAACCGCATATTAAACCTGTATTCATTGCAGATGTTATGTTTTGGTCTGCTTTCTAAATTTGATAGCTCAGTTTGACTCCACCTATAATACATGAATGACAACCTCCCTTTTTCCGTAAATCTGCATGGTAATTTGGCAGCTATCCCATTGCTTTCATGTGCCTGACATATATTGTGCTAAGCTCTAGTTTTTCATTTGTATTGGGGTTTACTACCCCACTCCATTCTGTACAATGAGTTCACTTTGATTTCCTGCACTTAATTTTGGTATTGCCATGACTACAGTAAACATTTATAAGGGCTGTCATGGGATAAAGGGACTGTAGCCTTGACAACCAGACATACTATAATGTAGTTCCTTTGAGGTTTAATTTTTGAATAGAATAGTTTAAATGTTGAAACAAATGTTTTCACAAAGTTAATTACATTTGTAAATATTCAAGTATTGTTTCACAATATAAATGTTATGTGAAAATAGTATCTTGTTTTTCCACTAAGAAACATGATCTGAAAATATGTACATATGCTAGCCATCCACAAAAATACTCTTGGTTGTTGTCTTCCCTCCTAACCCCTTCAGACTGGTAGCTTCAAATCTGCATTGACATTTATCTATTGGCCTGATAAGACTTTTGTACATTTACCTTTTGGATTGCAAATTGTAGGGCACTCAAACAGGGTTAATGACTTCCCTGATGTAGGTTTGCTCTAATACCACTAGATGGCGGTGAAAAGCAATCTTGCCTGATGATAGAGACAAGTTGAGAAAAACTCACAAGCATTTCAGTATTTCCATGACTACCGTCCTCTTAGGCCCAGCAACCTATTCTCCCGCTTTGAGTTATTTTTTGGGACTGAAGATGTACATTGTTTGTTGTTGTTCATACTGTACTAAGTTCCTTGGAATGTCTGTATTTTATGACAGCTGTAAGTAGCCCCAGTGAGGGTGTTGCTAATAATTTAATACATGAATAATACTCTTGGGTAATGTTTTGGGTTGGCACTGAGTGAAATTCTCACCAGCAACACTCCAATGGATATCACCCAATTGTAAGGATTTTGGGTAAGGCTTGGGTTTTGGATTAAGGCTAGGATTCTGTATCTAGGAATCTAAACTTGAGGTTGTATTGTCTCAAGCCCTGCATCCCCTTCAGTTGAACATCATCAACCTCAGATGCAACTGGGCTGCTCCTTGCTTATCTGTAAATGTTGTTCAATATTTTCAGAGGGCTTTCACAAGTAATATACCCACTACAGGTATAATGAAGCCTTTTTTTGTGCATAGAAAATTAACAGAATGGAACGTGGACTGGATGGGTAGATACAATTAAATAGGCCAACATTTTCTGTCAAGTACTTTCACTAGAATGACTGCATGCACTTTGCTTTTTCAACACTAGATGTCATGCATGTAACATGCTGAAATAAATCACGGTTGATTCCAGATGCAATTGAGTTAACTTGGGCATTTTCCTCTTCATCCCCTTTTCAGCGGTGAACATGAATTGATTCAAATGACCCTTGTTGGGTGTTTCGCTCTTAAATACATAGTCAACACACTTCACAGCACACACATGATGTATTTGTAATGCTTTTAAAAGAAGGAAAGAAAGACAGACAGAAACACATTGAGTAAAGTATATTTGGCTTATTTTACACAACTGTAAACATATATGTGTGTGTCTGAATGCTAAAATCATCCCAAACCTTTGAATCCATTATATGAAATATATTACAAAGTTGGCTTACTTGTCTGCTTTATATGCAGGTTTCTGCTACAGTAATATCTTAAAGGAAAGCCTGGTAACACAGCAGGAGAGCGGACATTCTTTGTCAGTGGATATAGCTGCCAGCTTTTGTGTTTCTTAGTTTCCTGATACAGCAGATGTTATTATCGTGGATAAATTCCCCTACTTCTTAGGATTTTCTCTTTAATATAACTTTGGATTAAAGTGCATATTGTATGCCCAACATCTTGTCCAAAAATATCATGCACATTGTATTTGCAAAGTCAAGGGCCTAGCAAGTAAAGCAGGGATTTGTGAACATTATGAATAACTTAAGTTTAATGCTCCTTTTCGAGTACCAACAGTTTAATAACATTTCACATTGAACGGTTACACATGCTTGTCCTGCTTATTGCAACATCTTATAGTTTAATTTCAAATTGTTTTTATTAATTCTGTACTCACTACCTCCCTGCTCGTAGTGCATGTGGCACCACAGCCTGTCTGATTTCATTTGTACTTTTAGACCATGCACACATTGTTTCCCTTGACAGGTTTTAAAATTGAAATTCATATCATAAAGATGTTACATAGCACTAAGCAGTATTAAGCCTTCTGGGACGTGCTTTGCACAAGCGAAGATAGCAATGCTCACAGACCTTTGTTAGGTCATTAATATCCTCATCAGCAGATACGTGTCAGTTTCCAACAGGGTCACAGAACAAAGCCACTAGTAATTCATAATGTCATCAAGAAATCTAGCAATATGAACTGAGGAAACACTGAGATATCTTAAAGGAATCAGCTACCTTAGAGATCCTCCTGTTTTTTATGTGATCTGCTCTTTCTGATTTTCTGATCTGTTTTTGTTTCTGGATAGATTATAATTTTACATTCTAAGTATATATTCCAGGGGAAAATCTGGAAGATCTCAAATGGTAATCAAATGCCATAGTAAATTATTATTCTTTAAATGGGGTGATTGGGGGAAGAAAGACTTGTCTAACTTGTACACAAGACACCAGGGTTAGGAGCCACTATTTGAGACTGTCACAATCCAAAGCCTGATGTTCTGTTTCCAGCATGGGTGTAGGAGCCTGATTATATCATGATTTTTATTTATCTATGTATTTATTTTGAACTTGCCTTCATAGAAAAAGTTGGTCAAATTTCCAGTCAGGTGTTTAGCAGGTCCTTAACTGCAGGACAGGGATGCCAAGGGTTAGGCATGTCCTCTGGTTTTTCATTCCACCTGAGCACTTAAGCACTGTAGTTAACCCATCGTTAGTGTAGCTGGAATAACTTAGTGAGCATTTCCAGTTCTCAGTTTTGGTGATTCAAAAGACACCTAAAAAACCTGCTGGCTTTCCCCACTCCAAGATCAGAGATGTGCAACTCTAGACCTATTTTCCCTTTCCATATAAAGCAAACATATAATAAGGGTACTGACAAATGAACAGGACACATTTAGAAAAAACATTGTGAATTACTTCCTCAAAAATTCCACAGTTCAGTGAAGTTATTGTGCAATATGAGTCACAATAATAAATGAACAGCTTATTCCTAGACCCAATGCTCTAAGTATTGAGGGTTGTGCAAATGTTTTTGTTAACTGGAAAGGAAAAGAACAGTCTTTCTATGTCCCAAATGACACTGTGAATTTCCCTACCTTTGAGGTTTAACTATTACACAACAGAAAGAAGTTCATTGTTTTAATAAGTTCTTTATACCAATGGTGCATGCTTTTATTAAAGTTTAGGGCGGCATCACTGACAAATCAAGTTGACAAGAGTACAGTTAATTGGAATAGAGGGTAATATTACATCAAAAGACGTCAAAACCTCCTTTTAAATGGCTGTAATTAACAAAGTCTTTGATTCTGAAATGGGATAATTATGGAGACAGTAAAAGTCAGAAGAAGTTAAAGGAGAACAAGTGAAGTACTGATCTCATGCTTGAAGGGAATCTCCAAAAATATTGGATTGTTATTATTATTATTATTATTATTATTATTATTATTATCAATTTACATTCAAAGTATTATATTCAAATATGAGTTTATTCATATTTCATATCACATTTTCCCAGCTATGTAATATGTGTGTGTGTGTGTACATATATTCTCCAGATTTGTATTTTTAATCAATATTTTTTTCCCAATCAAAATGCAAATAACTGCATGCTATGTGTGTGGTGTGTGGTGGTCTGAATTCTCCCAACCTTTTTTTGTGCTAAATGATCCCTTCAGGAGTTCACAAGTGTGCCTGCATGGAAAAGCTGTCACAATTGCTTTATGTTAACACCTGCTTGTGAAAGTCAACACACGCCTCTGATTAACTATTGCAGACTCCAGAATTATTGATCTGTATGTATTTATGTGTTATTAGAAGTGTATAAGTAAAATATCTGTACCTGTAATTCGAGCTGATGTGGAGAATATTCTGATATTCAGTAAGTGTTGAAGCATCACATTGTGAAACACCAAAGAGCTCTCCTTTGGGGTATTACAGGGTATATACAGGGTATTATGCTGAAGGTTACACTTTTAAGTGTAAAAAGTTGCTAAAACTGAACAAAACAAAAATCACAGATACTTTACTCATACACTCCTACTAATACATGAGCATTTTAGGGATTGTGATATTTCTCCTTTAAAATATAGTATTACATATCTCCCAGATGTATTTAGCTTGTAGCTTGAATAACACGATCATGTGTTTAAAAACCATTGCTGTGTCAAAGTTGGAAAGCACATAGAAGATTATTAAAGGCAATCATAATATCTCATTCACATTTTGAACAAAACACAGACCTTAGAATTGTATGTGGCAGTCCACTAATAAAATACTTTAAAATACATAAAGCAATGCTT
Source organism: Amia ocellicauda (assembly GCF_036373705.1). NCBI lineage: Eukaryota > Metazoa > Chordata > Actinopteri > Amiiformes > Amiidae > Amia > Amia ocellicauda. Next base: position 46,904,725 of record NC_089850.1, read on the forward strand.
CCAATCTTTGCACAAGGTAAAGTTCTAATAAGACTCATTAATCAGTAAATAGACTAATTCTCATTCAAAATCCCCTATGCTGGAGCACCTCTCTCTGTTGGTTTTTATTCTTACTGAGCTATCAGTTACTTAATTGACCTACTGCGCTAATTGCTTAATTAGATCTGAAAACAATCAAAAAGCCCAAATTATACAATGCCGTGAATTATAGTGTAATTACGATTTCAATTCCATAACCGAGATCTTGGATTCCCACCCTTATTGTTCAACTTGTTGTTCAATAAATGTTTGTAAAACAGCAGAGACATCTGGCCCAGTCTCACACTTGTACAGCTTTGCACTTCATGGTTTTGGTAAAATGTCTTCCCAGGTAATTATCAGGAAAATGTAACATTTGGGGTAACACCTGTAAGAAGACAAAATTGTGAAATGTAACATTTCTCTTTGAAGTGGATGGTGTTATAGTACTTGGTAATATTCCATACCAGGCAGATCAGGTAATGGTTTTCTTGCCATACTGTTTATATTGCTGTGCAGCTGGAACTGAAACGCTAAATTGAATAGACATTTTCCACTGTAGACAAAAACTTGGACCTGCTTTTTATAGTTTGTATTTTTTTATATATTTCTGGGTTAATTTCTTACAAAAAATGGTTAGTGCTGATATCAGCAGTATTATTTTCTTACTGAATGAGTAAATGAGGTTGGGTAATGCCGAGCAGGTATCTTCCTGCCAGATGCCTGCCAGGCCAGCCCATTTACTGCCTTTTCACACAGTCGTGATTAAGTGAAAAAGAATGGGAAAGCCTCTGTATATTAATTAGTGCAAAATTTCCACATGACAGAACATTACAGAAATTGAATTGTTTAATCACATAAATATTTGTATTAAATGCACCAACTTTGTATAGTGTTTAATGACTATGATAATTGTTCTTTATGATGACTGGATGACTGGTGCAGTCCATGGACTTCTGCTCTAGGTGATTAACCCTCGTCCTTTCATTTGTTGCCCATGCAGTTCCTGGTACATGGATGGAAGCACCGGGTGGTAATGTTCACATGAGACAGGGACAGCCCAGGTTGGGATACTACGGTTCACAACGTTGGTCTTCCCAAAGTCTTCTTCGTGGGTAGTGCAAAACACAATGCCATGGCTGTAACAAAACCTCCAACCATTTTTTTTCTCTGTGGTTTTCTTAGTCTACTCAACGTCTCCATTATATCTTCTATTCTGTTTCCTTCTCCTGCTATCATCATTTGAAAAAAAGTTACAATGGCTCTCAAAAGTATTCATCCCCCCTTAGATTTTTCCAAATTTCATTGTGTTACAACATTAAATCAGAATGGATTAAATCAGGAGTTTTTGCCACTGATCAACACAGAAAATGTCCATGATGTCAAAGTAAAACATTAAATCTGCAAATTGTTCTAAATGAATTACAAATACAAAACAGATATACTTGAATCCATAAGTAATCACGGTAACACTTTACAATAATGGGCATTAATTCCTCATGAATTCTGATATGAATACATGAATACATGATGAAATAGTTGAGAATGTGATTAGTTTTTAAATAAGCATGATTCTTTAAAATAAAAAACTTCTCATAATGCTGCTTATTGCAAGAACAAATGCATATTCAAATATAAAATTGTGATGAATCCATACATTTTGTTTGCTTTTATTCATATAACCAGTCCCCATTTGTACACGTGATTAAGACCTTTTGTTGCAAAGGAATTATGCATGAATTCATGAGGAACATACTGGAGAAAAGAAGACCCTTAATAACCATGAATCATAATGAATTCATACGTCTTACTCGCTCACCAGGGGGTTGTGAAAAGCATGAATTAACGTGTGAAGACATGATATATATATATATATATATATATATATATATATATATATATATATATATATATATACATACAGTGAGGGAAAAAAGTATTTGATCCCCTGCTGATTTTGTACGTTTGCCCACTGACAAAGAAATGATCAGTCTATAATTTTAATGGTAGGTGTATTTTAACAGTGAGACACAGAATAACAACAAAAAAATCCAGAAAAACGCATTTCAAAAAAGTTATACATTGATTTGCATGTTAATGAGGGAAATAAGTATTTGACCCCTTCGACTTAGTACTTGGTGGCAAAACCCTTGCTGGCAATCACAGAGGTCAGACGTTTCTTGTAGTTGGCCACCAGGTTTGCACACATCTCAGGAGGGATTTTGTCCCACTCCTCTTTGCAGATCCTCTCCAAGTCATTAAGGTTTCGAGGCTGACGTTTGGCAACTCGAACCTTCAGCTCCCTCCACAGATTTTCTATGGGATTAAGGTCTGGAGACTGGCTAGGCCACTCCAGGACCTTAATGTGCTTCTTCTTGAGCCACTTGAGCCTTGGCTGTGTGTTTTGGGTCATTGTCATGCTGGAATACCCATCCACGACCCATTTTCAATGCCCTGACTGAGGGAAGGAGGTTCTCACCCAAGATTTGACGGTACATGGCCCCGTCCATCGTCCCTTTGATGCGGTGCAGTTGTCCTGTCCCCTTAGCAGAAAAACACCCCCAAAGCATAATGTTTCCACCTCCATGTTTGACGGTGGGGATGGTGTTCTTGGGGTCATTCCTCCTCCTCCAAACACGGCGAGTTGAGTTGATGCCAAAGAGCTCGATTTTGGTCTTATCTGACCACAACCCTTTCACCCAGTTCTCCTCTGAATCATTCAGATGTTCATTGGCAAACTTCAGACGGGCCAGTACATGTGCTTTCTTGAGCAGGGGGACCTTGCGGGCGCTGCAGGATTTCAGTCCTTCACGGCGTAGTGTGTTACCAATTGTTTTCTTGGTGTCTATGGTCCCAGCTGCCTTGAGATCATTAACAAGATCCTCCCGTGTAGTTCTGGGCTGATTCCTCACCGTTCTTATGATCATTGAAACTCCACGAGGTGAGATCTTGCATGGAGCCCCAGACTGAGGGAGACTGACAGTTATTTTGTGTTTCTTCCATTTGCGAATAATTGCACCAACTGTTGTCACCTTCTCACCAAGCTGCTTGGCGATGGTCTTGTAGCCCATTCCAGCCTTGTGTAGGTCTACAGTCTTGTCCCTGACATCCTTGGACAGCTCTTTGGTCTTGGCCATGGTGGAGAGTTTGGAATCTGATTGATTGATTGCTTCTGTGGACAGGTGTCTTTTATACAGGTAACGAGCTGAAATTAGGAGCACTCCGTGTATAACTTTTTTGAAATGTGTTTTTCTGGATTTTTTTGTTGTTATTCTGTCTCTCACTGTTAAAATACACCTACCATTGAAATTATAGACTGATCATTTATTTGTCAGTGGGCAAACGTACAAAATCAGCAGGGGATCAAATACTTTTTTCCCTCACTGTATATATATATATGATCAACTTAATTTATTAAAAATGAATTTGATATGAATTCACATACTTGAATTACAAATGAAATGAGACCCTTGGTGAACATCAATTTTCAACTCTTTCCACATATTCTCAATTGGATTGAGGGCTTTTAGTGGGTCACTCCAGGACATTGACCTTTTTGTTTTTAAGCCACTCCAGTGTGACTTTGGCTGTATGTTTGGGGTCATTGTCCTGCTGGAAGATAAATCTTCTCCCAAGTCCCAGGTCTCTTGCAGACATCAGACATTTTCTTCCAGGATTTCTTTGTACTTTGCTGCTTCCATGTTGCCCTCTATCTTTACAAGGTTTCCAGGCCCTAACACAGAGAAGCAGCTTCACAGTGCCGATGGACAATGACCTGAAGCATACTGCGAAAGCAACCCAAGACTTTTTAAGGTGAAGAAGTGGAATGTTCTGCAATGGCCAAGTCAATCACCTGACCTGAATTCAATTGAGCAGCATTTCACTTGCTGAAAGCAAAACGCCCCAAGAACAAGCAGGAACTAAAGACAGCTGCAGTACAGGCCTATGGGTTTTTGACTTCTATGGGTTCCAGACTTCAGGCAGTCATTGACTGCAAAAGATTTGCAACCAAGTATTGAAACTCACAGTTTAATTAATGATTATGTTAGTTTGTCCAAATACTTTTGAGCCCCTAAAATAATGGGGACCACATATAAAAATGGGTGTACTTCCTACACTGTTCACCCAATTTGGATGTAACTACCCTCAAATTAAAGATGAAAGTCTACACTTAAAGCACATATTGATTGACAAAATGATGACAATTGTGTCACTGTCCAAATATGTGGAAAAGTCCAAGGGGGTGAATACTTTTGAGAGCCACTGTATCTGCAAATTACTCCCTGTTCATTTACAGATATCTGTAAATCATTTGGAGATTTATGCAAATTACTTCCTGTTCATTTAGAGATATCTGCAAATTATTTCAAGATATCTTTACATGACTTCCTGTATGTTGGCTAATAATTATTACTAACTGTTTACTCATTCAGTTACATAGAAATGAATGAACAAGTGAATAGGAAGTGATCATCTTGAGCAACATACAGGAAGTATTTTGCAGATATCTCTAAATGATTTAAAGATATCTCTAAATTAACAAGAAGTAATTTACAGATATCTTTAAATGATTTGAAGATATCTCTAAATGAATTGCAGATATCTTATTTTAAAGTGCATTTGAAGATATCTTTAAAACATTTAATATCCAAAATGAATTTAGAGATGTCTCAAATTCATTTCAAGATGTCTTTAAATATTTAAATTCACTGGCTTACTTTTAAACAGAGAGCCCCACCTCTCTGAAGTCAGGAGCACAGGAGGAAGAGATCTGGTGCTATGGGTGACTCTCTGATCTTCTGCAGGTGTGTCCATTTGTCGATTTGTGATTAACGCAAGTGTGCACAATACTATCAAAATAAACGATGAAAACATAAATAAAACTAAATTAAAAATATCAATAATTCAATAAAACTGTGAATAACAAATCATATATACATAAAAGCTGCAGTCACTTTCCATGACAATAACATGGATAGGACTGGACTGAAAGAAAATGAAAGAGGGGCACCAGAACTCTCACCCCCTCACCCAGCCTTCAGTAAAATTACCAACCTGAGAAGAAGACCTTAAGACTTGCTGGGAGTCTTTCTTTTTCTGTGCATCTATGAAACAATTAAATGCAATGTTAGCCAAAGCTATATTTTTTACAGAAGAGACAAAAATTGCTTGCAGATGGTAATTCTTGCACATTGTTTGGCACACACATTTAAGCATTTCTAATTATCAAGCAATACCAAAAAAAAAAAAAAAAAATCAAAGGGATATGTTATACATTTTTTCTTAGTATTTCTTTATTTCAAAGAATTAGACAGAAACAGATCCAGGTGAGCATCTGTTTCTATTCAGACATGGCCGTCTGTTCTTGTGCTTTATTCTCAGTGCATCTGCGCATGATGCCATCATTTTATGTAAAATGTTGTGTGCACAGTGACATCACTCTGCAACTATTAAAACAAGTCTTCATACAAGGCACTTGTTTTATGAACCACTTTATTAGCACCAAGAATTAGATCAGAAAGAGAGAGGACACATCTGGCCTTCCATCCTAAAAAGATTGCAGACATGAAACATATCTTTCAGGTCTGTTAACCATTTTTTATTATCACAGATTTGATTTCTTTCAAACACTATGATGATGATGATTTACTGAAGAACTGCTCAATATGTAAAACAATTCATTCATTATCAGATGCAGTTTTAATATAAAATGTGAGTCAATTCTTCTTCTTCTTCTTATTTCAATTTTTACCACCCAAGTCTTCTTAAACCAAATATAACAAATATAACCCCCTCGGTGACAGTTATCGGACTGTCCTTGTGAGAGTGAGACGCACAACAAATGTATTAACACCACGGGCTTCTATTCCTTATCTTCCCAGGTGTTTCTTATTGTGTGAGTTGGGCAGTAATATTGCTCTCCTCTTTACCAAGAGGTAAAATACAAAGAGTGAATTTAGAAGCAGGAATTTGATTGTGCCAGGTCTAGGGCTCCCGTTGTGCTTCCATGCACATTCAGCACTTTAGAGACTGTAAATATAAAGTTACAGCAAAGTACATCCCTTTGCCACCTCATTGCTAACTGCAGCACTTTACATACCTGCAGCCTGAGGGGAACAACACTTATTTTTCCTATTGTTCTCTACTTTTATATCAGTTGCCCATATATGACTCACTATAGTCCTTTTCAAACACAGCTGTGCTCTTACAGAATTTCTGACTCATCTAGAATCTGTCAGAATGTTTGTTGATCAATTTAGCTTTTTCATTTTTGTAACTGAAATTGTAACTACATTACACTGAGATATTCTTACCACAAGTTTGTAGTTATTTGTTATCAAGTGTATGGATACATTTGGAGGCAACTGTATCTCTGCAAGTGAGTTCACTGTATGTAATAAATAGCAAACTGCATTGCAGCATAAAAGGCCCGTTGGTAGAGTTTTGGAGGAGCTCCAGGGTTACTGCTGAAAACACTAGTTTTGTGACATTGTTGGCAGCCATTCCTGTCCCTTTGCTGTTTACCAACAGACCCCGTTCAGTCTTGATCAGCAAATGTTTTCCCACACTCTGACATTGCTTTGCATGCTCTGCTGTTTTTAATACATATGGACCTTACAGATTTACCTTCCTCCAGAATGCATTGTGCCAAGCATCACACTACTGAATAGGAACACATTCTTAGTGAGTTACAACCTGGGTGTTCTGCACTTAAATGACACACAGCAGTCTACCAAAGACAGAGACGTACAGCATCTTTGCAGTATACAATTCTCATATAACTTCTTTAATATTATGACAAATGTAGCAAATAGGACCCAGATGTGTTTTCATATTGTTACAAATAAAGATAACACTGTAGATTTTAAACTTCTTCAACTTTGGAAAAGAAAAAGAAATGCTGTAATGCTTTACCTTTTTCATGTAATGAAGAAGTAGTGAACTCAGATGCAGTGCAGTGGGGTTGTGGAAAGTGCGGGTTCATGTGCTCAACATCAGAACTCAGATGATGTTCATGATGTATTGATGTTTAAATCCTACAGTATTCATATATTAATTCATGAGTAATACCTGTACCTTATTGTATAGTGTTACCTCTTATTCTGTGTCTGTTACTGCATTGATTATAGCTGGATGTGTAATCTGCTTTAGAAGTTTTTAGATATGCACTTTAGTGGAATATTTGTCTACTAAACATTTGTTCTGTGATGTTCTTTTTATTTCAGCATTGTGAAATAAATGATCTTCTTGATCAAGTGTTTGTGTTGTGTGGGTGAGGTACAACATTTGTTCAAGCTGGATGTAAAATGTTTAAGCAGGGATTCTGATCTCTAAAACAAGGTGCTGTTGTGTAACTTAACAGTTAATGGTTTGGTGGCAAATAATGCTTGAGATGTTACACTTCCTAATACCTTGAGATGCAACTGTAGATATTTTAATAGAACAGAAGCTTTTTCATTACCTGATAACCACTTTTTCATTAGGTAATGATTTGGTTTTCTAAACACCAACCGTTTCTCATTTATTTTGTTTTGAGCCAAGCTGAGCCAAGCCTGAATGGACACTAGACGACAACTGGACAACAATTTTACTTGGTAGCAAACATGGGCATAGTTAACTGGCACCTGAAAGAGGGAGCTGACAATGAGGGCCGAAGTTCCTTCCTAGGGACTCCATAGCAACTAGTGTTCCAAGATGTTGTCTGAAGCTAAATGTGTGAGAAAATTACCAATGTTTAAAATGTCAACTGACTAACTTTTTCAGTACCACAACACCAAAATATTGTAAGCCCTGGCCTAAATTAAAAGGGGTGATTGATACTGTTGCCATTCTCTTAATTTAATTCCATATTTTGCTTTTAATAAGTTTTACCTCCAAGTAAAAATATTGCATGAGAGTTCAGGTTACATAAACTGAGACATTACCCACATTGCAAATGTGAGAGCCTGTTGACTATTTAGTACCCACTGTCAGACACTGGAAAGCAACATCTGATGACATCAGTAATATTCTTGGTAGATGGGAGGAAGAGAGCAGACACTTTGGAGAAGAGACACTGGACCAAAACAAATGGGAACACCTTGGGGAGGCCATCATCCTGCAGTGGATCGACAAAGGCTGCTGCTGCTGATATACAGATAGATAAATAGACAGAGAGATAGACAGATTCACAGATAGATAGACAGATTGATTGATGGATAGATGATGTTTGTTTATAAATATGTAACCAGTAATTAGAGTTAATTAGGTTGTATGTTTTCTTACAATTATGCATGCTGGCAGAGAATACATGTTTCTGAAAATAGATCTGCCAATCCAAACTCATTTTAATGCTGTAAAGACTGTTGAAAATGTGTGGGCTCTGCAGAATGAGAATCCTTGTGAAAAACAAGTACAGTTAAGCACACTGCAGTATAACTAAAGTAAACTTATAGTTTACCGATGTCTATTTATTGTGTAGTTAACTGTTCTTCATTCCATAAGGGATTCCACAGATGTACTATTGTTATGTGAAGAGATTGATTTAAATAACCCACAGAGTATTTGTTCAGCAACCGTTTTCGCACTGTTTTGCTTCCATGAGCCTCTTATCCTGGTCAGCTCAAGATTATACTGCACCTGCAGATGCCAGTGGACAATCTAATACTGAAATGTATCAGTTGGCCCTCTGGAGCAATATTTTGCCTTGAAACAATTATCATGATTTCTGATAATGCTGCTCGAATCTGAAATTATGTTTAAGCAGCACTGTTGTCTGCAGCTGGGAGAATGGGAAAGCAAAGGAAATAAACTGTTCAATGCCATGTGCCAAGGCAACTGACAACATCATACTGTAACACTTTACAGTAAAAGGCCACAATTACTAATTAATTTAAGTATGAATCCCACAGGATTAAAGCCTGAATATCTCGTGCACTTTCTCTCTGTGTCCCTGACCACAACCATAGTATGCAAACGCCACCCTAACCCTAACCCTCACTGTTGTACTCATGATCAGCCTCAGAGTCCAGAGGAACTGCATGCAGTATGAAGTGATATTTCTTGTGATGCATTAATCTGGGAATAGGAATCTGGTGCCATTCCCTTAATGTTTAACCCATTAAACACATGGGAATCCACACGTTCCAGGAATACTGGGGATATAACCCTGCTATAAGAAACTATGATATGACCTGGGGTTTTCTAATGTTCTTGATGTCACGCAGAGATCATTGTGAGAATTGAATGCATTTAGAAGTTGAGTAAATCCCCAACATTTATAAAAATGTTTTTGACAACTACAGAACACAGGAAAGTTTAGAACTACACCAACACAGGAACGTCCAGAAACTCCAGGAACACCTTATGATTTGTGGAAAATTAAACAAAAATGGAGTCGAAATGTAAACAAACAAACAAAAACTTTGCCAATTGCTGTTTTTTGGAGTAGGCTAGAAAAAAAACCCATCATGGCACCTTGTGACTGTAAGCCTACACTCTAAGAAGTAAAGGTTCTAATAAGAACCTTTTAGGGTTCCCAGGGTTGATACTGTAGAGGAACCCTTAAAGATTCTTGTTAGAACCTTTTACAAAGGTTCCTTGCAAACAAGGATCCTTAAAGAACCTTAAATGTATCTTAATTCAACTGCAATTATGATGAAAAAGGGTTCTTAAATGATCCCTTGTGTTTACGACAGACCTCACGTTTCTTAAACAAACCCTTTAATGAAAATAAATTCACGAAGAACCCAAAGGTTCTAAATAGAACCGCTAAAGAACCTTCAATTTTTAGAGTGGAAGACACAGTGTCAAGGAACGCGTGTAAATATTTAATAAAGACTTAAGACAAGAAAGTTTTTATACTCCACATCCACAGACCCCTGGAGAGGAGGTTGTAGTATTATGGTTTCACATTCTTAGCCTTTCAGCTTTTGTATGTGTGTAAAGCCTTGGTCGGGGGCTTACATCAGCTGTTTGGAGCTGCTCAAGCTGAAAGCCTTTCAGCTGATGAACTTGGACAATCACTGTGCACAGATTTGTGTATTCAGCCTGTCGGGGAGGGATCAGGGCAATCTGAGCCTAAGTAGTTTTGTTTTGATGGGTACACAAGAGACATGAGCTACCAGAAGCTAAATCTGTATTTCAAATGTAGGTGTTTTTTTTTTAAAGGGGATTACTGGTGCAAAATGTAATTTCAGTTATATTCTTCTATGTTAAATCCCTGTGTATATAACTACACTACAATAATATCACTACACTACTATCACAACGCCAGTTACCTGGCACTGATATATTGTATGCTGCAGAGGAGTCATAGTCTCCTATTTATAGTCATAGTCATAGTCATGGCAAGAAAGGCAATGAGCTTTAAAAAAAAAAAATTCTGGTCAGCATTCATGAAGGTCCCCCTCCATATCTACACAACAGCAAGGCAAAGTATGTATGTCTTGCCCTTAAAACCATCCCTAGCAATACAATAGGGAGAACAGAGATGAGGAGGTGGACATGTCTGGACTCATTAAAGAATTAATGATTATGCAGAAATGTAATATTTATTTATGTATTTGTTTGTTAACAGAGAGGAAAGAATGAGTGCCTATAGAAGCCCTCATGACTTTTCTGTGTGGTACAGCTTGGTTACCCCATGCTGCTATGCCACAAGAGTGTACAGGGTTAGATCTGTAAAACACACAACCACAAATTAGCAACCTCACAAAACATACCACTTGTCATTTGTTTTCAGCTGTCCCCTCAGTGCCTAATTTATGGCACCTTGCCTATTAATAAAGCCCGGGCGACACACCAAACTGGGCTCCCTTAAGGGAATTTTATAGATGAAGGAAGAAACACGGGAGGATTAAAACACCTGAAACATAAAAAAACTTGAAAGCATTGCTAAGTGGTTAGGAATTTAACAAGACAAAGTACTTTCCCTTTTACAAGTCATTTGCAGCTTTGTATAGAAATAATGAGGCTGTTTCTGATCAAGGGAAACTGCATCCAAGCAACTGGAGCAGATTTGAAACCTCCAAGGCATTCTTGGTGTTGTTTTATGTGCATATCGCCTTCAAGTGTAATGAAGTATTCACCTTACCCACTTCCTTGGTTCTCTGTAAATTAGGCATGTATTTCACGCATCTTTTTCTGCAAGAGCTGTCATTGGCTATTTCTACGCTTTACTTCAGTGAAAGATCAAGACAAGACTGTACCTTTAAGAAACCACAGGGGTCTGTGATTTGTCCTCGGCAGGTCTGGGTGTGTGCAGTGTCATCCCTCCAGAAGCTGACATGTTGGAATGCAGGTAACGATGGGTGCTTTTTTTCATTTTCTATTGAACAATACCATTCAGCATTCATTCAGATGTTGATAACACGGGCATTACTACAACCATGACCATCTGATTTGTGTTACTTTGAACCACAATACTGGAGTTTGGTTTCTCCATCTGTTGAGTTGGTGCGCTTGGTAATTATCAGTTCTAGCATCACTTCTTTCATCCTACAAGCTCTTTGATATTCCAAATTAGCTGCATTCTGAATTATTTAGGGGGAAGACTACAGGACCACAGCAGTACCATGAAATAATTTTGCAGTAGACATAACAAAACAATACTGTCTTACTGCTGAAAAGCTTTAAAACATCTTAATGAAACTAAAGGCATTTGGAAACTTGACGGAATATTATTTCTGCTCATTAGAGAAAAGTGCATTGAAATGAAAAGTGGTGCTAGTGCAATTCAGGCAAACGTAACAGTAGAAGTCTAGAAATTGCAATTCTTCAGCATATTATCACCAAATGTTTAAGATAGACAAATGTTACATTGATATAACAACTACATTGATATAATGATATTATCAAGCAAATAACAGGAATTCCTTCATACAGTGTTATGGTAGATAACTGAATCACTCTGCCTAATCAATAAAACCTTCAGTAATTCTGCAGAACTCTCTGTGCAAATGCATGCTTATATTCTTGTTTTGGCATATCTACTATTGGCATGTAAACTTAGTGTATCTAAAGTGATATCAGATCATGTCAGCTTTGTCTTTTTAAATTTTTTTGATTAAATGTGCATTTCATCAGAAAATCTAATCCTCCAGTTCTTTTGTTCTTTTCCCAACCTCCTCACAACATTTGACCCAGCCCATGCTATCCACACAAACAGCATATCTTTTGATTTAATGTCAAAGAGTGATAAAGACCCCAGGAGAAAATCCAATTTGGTCTCCTGTACTCCAGCTGTGAATTGTCTGAAGTTAACTGCGATTCTGGCAGTACTGTACCCTTCCAGCCACCTGGGCCTTCTAAGAATAGGCTATGATTTTCTTCTTAGTCTAAAACTGAATTATTTTTCACAGGATTCAGCCACAGTTTATGGTTTACGCCTCAGTTAATGCAAAAAAGCTTTTCTTTTGACAGGTACATTTCTCCAACATGTTCAGGATGACCTCCTTCTGGGAATAATTGCATTCAGCAGGCATCACCTCCCCCTCCCCACCATAGGAAGAGTAACGTTTCTGACTAAACTGCCAGTAATTCAGTTCAGTTTTGTAGATCAAATACTGTACTACCAATGACAGTAGACATTTATTATGAAAACATATGATGTAAGTATTAATACATTACAACTACTGGTCAAGAGTTTTAATATCTTTTATAAACAAGGCACTGATTTATCTAAAGTCCTCGATTATGGTGTGGTTCATGCAGATTGCACATGTTCTCAAAGATAAACATACTTTCCAAATCAGATACTGATGATGACACAAGTGTAAACCATTAAGGAACACCTTTGGAGACTTGGAGATGCCTATTTTCCACTCGACCCAGCCCTGCCCATGACATTTCCTGTGATCCCATTTTAAGGGTAGGCTAAATTATTAAGTGCATAACACTTCAAAATGGAGAAGCCCATCAAGGCTTATTTATGGTCTTGTTTATGGTCAAATTACCGTGTTTGCAAATCCATTACAAAACACTGAAAACTTGGTTTAACTGATTGTGTTAATCTCAGGATGTGTCCCAGGTGTGGCATTTCCAAACCTTCCTGTTCATTAAAGCTGCATGCCATTCCAGTGTTGCTATGAAGCACCACAATGTGTATGAGTTCAACTTGGGAGGATACAGGGCATGTCATTACTGTGTTTCTGTCTTTACTGTGAATAAATGGAGTGCAGAGTCATTCATGAAATTCTTGAAATGTAAAGATTTAGAGATTCTGAAAGGCTTTATAATGTAATCGTAATAGTTCAATGACAGGGGAATCTTAAAACTCCTGCTGGCTGCTGCATTTTCTGCTGTAATTGTTAGTGTGTGGTATAGATATCATGTTTTTTTTTTAACATTTGTTTAGTTTTTTAAAATTTTATTTAGGCTCATTACTCCACAAAATAACTTTTATATCTTTGGCAGTTTCTTCTGCTTTGGGTTTTGCTGCTTAACAACTTGTATAAATTAAATGAGGTAAGAACCTAAGTGCTAGCCAGTTAAAAATACACATTGTTTTTGTTTCACACAATGAACATACTATATTTAATTTTGTTCAGTTACCAGCATTGTGAGACTGATAAATTACATGTATAGGACATATTTCTCTTTCAAAGAATTCTGATTTAAAGAACAGTCCTTTATCACAACTGGCCTCAACATTTTAACAGAAACAAGTTGTAATTGTATAGTTTCAAATTATTGGAATCTGCCAAGTGCTAAAGCATTGAAGTAGATGTTTAACAGCATCAATTTATTGCCAAAAACCCATAATGAAAAAAAAAACTATATAAAAAATAGCCAAAGAAAACAATGAATCAGAAAGAATAGGAAAAGGCAGTCAGCATTGAAAAATGTAAAACTCAGAACAGAATTAAAAAAATAAATAATAAAATCTCCCAGGGACAGTAATTTCCTGAAAGCTTTGTTAACAGCTCTATGCAGTGCCTTTATCTGTTTCTTTAGGTATCAATAGCACAAGCTGCTTGTTTTAAACAGACATTAGGCAAAAATGCGATTTATACACACCAGTAAGCCCAGGGAGTACGGTATATTATCTAATAGCTACATTTTACCAGGAACTGAATAAATATGTTTAACCAGGAAGAGAGGAGATGAACATAATCAAGTGAAACTCCACAATGTGTTTTTCACCACAAGCCTTATTCTTATCTTACCAAAGAGTTTATAATAGTGTGCTTAACAGTTTGTAGCATGGTTTCACCCTAATGGCTTCAACACCCAAGATCATAGTATAAGATCATCTACAGTACACATAATTTATCTTATTGATAATTATTGAAATTAACATTATGTGACAATAATGTTCAAATAAAAAATATTTTCTGTCAAAGCAGCTCTACTCTAGCTCTACCTCATGTAAACTTACTGTATTACACTTTGTTTCCCTTTCAGCAAAACTGTGGGACTCTGTGGGGAACAAAACTGTGGGGAAAAAACATTGCAGAATATCCCACTTTGTTTTATTTAGTTGATGTTTTATTATCTGGGAACTTTGACTGTGCTTTTGCAGTTTTAAGGGGATCCAGGTGAGCTGATGAAATTTGGTACATGAAAGAAGGGACGTTTTTATAAAACATTTGTGATCACAGACAGATACATCTGCCCCAGTTATAAAACAGTTTTCTCTGTGTGCCAAACTGCTGCTGGCCTGCTTGAGTAACAAGTACAGGTGTTGGGTATTTGGTTACAGAAACACTAATAACCAATTGTATGACTATGCCACCCTCAGTTAGAGGTGAGGGACCTCAATTAATTCCCTGCAAGGTTTAAATTAGCAGTGGGTACCTCAGTGGCAAAGGATCAACAACAGCATTATGCAATAAGACACATTTTTATTTCATCAGGACCAGATCTCTTGTTAAAAAATCCAAAGCTCTTTCATACATGGGGCAGGCATGTATACAGCCTGGTGGTTAGCACAAAGAATACAATAGAAAGATAAGAGATTCCTGTGCAAAATACAAAATGAATGTGCCAGCGGGCCTTACGTTTGACACTTTTGTGGATGAAATTATGAGACACAAATGGCATCCCATAGTTGCACTAATCATAATTCTATCCAATTGCAATGCTGCTATCTTATCTTGTCATATAACAAGGGTGTGCCTTTTGATGAAATTGTAGCTCCATTGTTTTTAAATGAGAGAGGGAAAATAGCTTTACTTTGTTATTCAACTGTCAGCTGTATCAAACCTTTGAGATTAAGCTTCAGCTCTGGGAAACATAACTTTCAGAGAATAATACTGCACACTTTCCAACATGAAAATCACAAAAAGCAGCAAAGGCAGAGTACCATGACACACTCACAAAATACAGCAGCAACATCTCCCACTTGAGAAAGGAATTTCAATAATGTTTTTTGTACTTAACAGTCTTGAGAAAGACTTAGCAATATGTTGTGACCCATTTTCTATCAGTGTGTCTGATATCTCAGAAGGGCTATAGATGGAAATAGTCGACTTGCAGTGTGAGACTCCTTTGAGGGAGAAATTCTCCAGTGTTGATGTGGAAGTATTCTATCAGTACGTAGAACCAAATTACCAGAGATTAAGTATTTTGCTGCAATAATTTTGTCCATGTTTGGCACAACGTTTGCGTGTGCACAGCTGTTCTCTGTCATAAACGTGAACAAACCAAAACTCCATTCACAACCTGTCGACACACACCTGAACTCTCTACTAAAGGTAGCAACAGACCAGTTACTTGATCTGAACTTCAATGCAGTTGTCCAAACATAGAGGTGCCAGGCGTCAGGACACAAGTAGCCACAGCAGTGAGTCATCATTTTATTAATTCATGTGTTTCGAGAATATGTGGGTTGTTGATGTGAATTTAGCTACAGTTAATGTTGGGTAAGTGAATAATGTATTATTATGACCAACCGTGTGGCCCCACAGAATTTGCATTTAAATCCAAACCAGTCTGCTGTTCGACTGAGTTTGACACCCCTGCCTTAAACTCTATTGGTGATGAAACAGTCAGCTCTTTCTCCTGCAGCACGCCTCTCTCCCAGCTCGCCAGCTCTGTACAGCGGGGGCCCTCTTCCTTCCTCATTTCGTCTCCATTTAAAAGAACGCCAGTGCTTGTATTGGACCAAGCCGAGGCAACCCGGTGAGCATTCCCATGGCAACTGGAGATCTGGAGCACATGGGAAGGAATTAAAACACACACCCATTAAAATGGAGACGAAGGTAGGAAATAAACAGGCCAAACACTAAAATACATATAAAACTACATTAAAACCATCTAGTTACACTTGTTTGAAACTATTTTTGACAGGAGGTGACTGAGAACCCTGCTGATATTAAGCTTTTATAATGTAATGGTACTGACCTGTTCAGACATGAGATAGTGCCACATTGATCTCCAGCCCAAGCAAACAGTCTACAGTGTTAGCTACAGTGTCATCTGTTATAATATTTTACCTACTGTGGATTGTTCTCATATACAAAATTAAAACTGAAAACGTACCTTAAGTACTGTACATTTCTGATAAGTAGAGTGGTGTGGTACCACATATTGATTGATCTTCACATGTGCCTCTTACACTAAACATTATCTATGGGAATTCTGTGTAAATTTCAATTTCAATTTTCACTATTCAACCAAGTGGCAGTTGTTAACATTACTTCCTGTATCTCCATAAACTATATTTTTGTTAACTCTGTAATATATCTCCATTATATTTGTATTTTGTTGTATTTCTAAGCACTTGTACTATGGGAGTTGTGCGCTTTCAAACCATGTATTTTCAGCTTTTAAAGAAACACGTTATCCAATCAAAATCGGTCTGGCAATGTACGCTCATATAAGAACAGAAAAAATCCCCACTGCATTTTCCTATTCATCAATCCAAATTATTAACTGTCTTTCATAGATGTTTTATTTAGTTTACTGAAGCAGACAAGCTGAAAAAGGCATATCTAGTGTTTCATTAGGCAAGCTGTCTTCAACGTCATTTTGGGATAAAGTCAAATATTATGTGTATGTACTGCATATGTAATCACAGTAAATAGGACAGAAATTACAAGCATTTAAGTAAAGGAGCCCCCCTGATGAAACCCATTCCATATTACTGCTCCCAGTAATGAGGCCATTTAAGTCAAACTAGCTTTATAAGAAGACAACCAAAGGAATAATCACCAGCTCCCAGGGAAGAACACTTTGCTAAATAATTGACTGTAAACATACTGGGAATGTTAATTAGGCAGTGGATAAAACCTTAATTGACAGCATATATTTAACATGTAATTTCGAACAGTAGGGAAACATTACACATGTCTGTGTGGGATTACAATAAATTCTGAGTTCAGATGTTATATGGCTGAGGGAAGGCTGCTTCCTCAGTGAATATTTAGAGGCTTGGTGAGGATGACAGGCTTTATCAATTACATTCCCCCACATATAAACTGTTGATAAGCTTGGACTTCAGGGCACAGGACTGTCATTTTGTCTGGTCTCCAAACGTAGTCTGCAACCAGTTCTAAAAGCGATGTTATTACGGTGAATGAACTCATTTGCAAAGAGGGTTAAAATTACTGGTGAAAGTTTTTACCAATTCTTGATAGTGTCTTCTGTAATGTAAAGTGGCAGACAGAACCCAGGTATTGTGGAAAAGCCTGAGGGAACAGATTTCCCGCATGTTATGTAAGTCTTCGGTCGATCAGACTGACATGCAGCTCCAGCACTTGTTTAGGCTAGTGGCTATCTGGCATGAAGATGATGGCTGAGAAATTCAGAAAATTACTTGTTTGACAACATACTGGATTTTATATATTTTTTCAAAAGAGTAGACAACATCATCATCATTATAACACAGACAACATGGCACACTATCAAGTTAATTTTAATAAATTACAAGAACAATACTTTGTTTTACAACAGCATTAACATTTAGTTCTCATACTCACATATTTTGAAAACTGGAAATGAAAGTAACGCCAATTCTTGAAATTAGTGCAAAACCATTTATGTGATACTTACAGTTCTTCCAACATTTGTGAAAGAAATCCTTTTGATCTCACATAGCCTGTTGAGAAAAAAAACTTTGTCTTAATATGATTGGAATTTTAAAAAACAAACTAAATGGTGCCGCCTGTTTTAAATTGATTTCCCATCGCGTTTTGGAATTTCAAATAAAAATTGATAACAGATCCTAAAATCCATCCAAAATTAGCTTTTTCTCTTTCTTGATATTCCAATAATTTCTGGAGCACTGTTCAAGATTAGTTTTATATATATATATATATATATATACAGTTAGGTCCATAAATATTTGGACAGTGACACAATTGTCATCATTCTGGCTCTGTACGCCACCACAATGGATTTGAAAGGAAACAATGAAGATATGCTTTAAGTGTAGACTTTAATCTTTAATTTAAGGGTAGTTACATAAAAATTCTGTGAACGGTGTAGGAATTACACCCATTTTTATATGTGGTCCCCCAAAATTGTGGGGTCTCAAAAGTATTTGGAAGAACTAA
The DNA here is from genome assembly GCF_036373705.1 of Amia ocellicauda. Lineage (NCBI taxonomy): Eukaryota > Metazoa > Chordata > Actinopteri > Amiiformes > Amiidae > Amia > Amia ocellicauda. The sequence continues at coordinate 46,923,222 of NC_089850.1, forward strand.
CATAATCATTCATTAAATTGTGAGTTTCAATACTTGGTTGCAAATCCTTTGCAGTCAATGACTGCCTGAAGTCTGGAACCCATAGACATCACCAGATGCTGGGTTTCTTCCCTGGTGATGCTCTGCCAGGCCTGCACTGCAGCTGTCTTTAGTTCCTGCTTGTTCTTGGGGCATTTGACAAAATTATGACAATTGTGTCACTGTCCAAATATTTATGGACCTAACTGTATATATATATACAACTTCCATCAGAGGTCTTCCTGTATCAGATTTACAGTGGCAAGTGGAGTATAAGGCCAATGGGTTTCAGAGAGACAGTGACTGAACCAGGCAAAAGGTCTGTTCACCCTAGGGTCCAAAATATACAGTAAAATATTTACAAGCAGAAGCTCAAAGACCACCATGTATATGATAATAAGAGATCTGAGTCTTCCACATTGGTAAACTGTAGTACTGAAATGACATTTTGAGTGAATCTGATCATGCATAATATTTTTTCTGGGGTTCTCATTGCTATGAAGAATTGAGCATGCACTCAGTCTTATGTAAGCACCATGCAAACTAAGGGGCATCCAAGAAGTCTGACAGACTTAGACTGAAATAGATTGTAATGCTTGAAAAGAAGATGCAATGCAATCAACCTGTATTAATGAGAATGTTATGTTTTGGAAATGTCCCAGGCTTTGGACAGGATGTGTGGAGGAATCTGTGTGGTAGACCCAACCTGCAGCAATGATGTCATGGAAAGTTTTATATTCTTTATTTCCAACCATTCGTGTGCAGCTTTAACACCTGTTACATATAGATTCTCAAGGTGTTCATGCTCCTGCTCTAGCTTTTATCTACCATACGTCCCCAATAAAGACTGAACTCTAAAATATAGACAATGGGAAACAGTTGTCTTCTTCCCCCCCTTCAGATCTGGGGTAGTATTTAGTGGTTATAATGAATTATCAAAGGCGCATGTTTTATTATGAGCTATTAAAGGGAGAAAAATGTACACGTTCATCAACCATAATTTCAAGCTGCACTTAAATTTCTTCAAAGCATGAAATCATTTGGCAGGACACAACTGTGGGCAACATCTGATCAAAATGATGTCAAACGGAACTTAATTGTGTATATGAAGCCGGAGTGTGTTTTCTTCTGTACGTTAAAGTCACAGCCCTTTTAAGGCAGTGCCAATATGGCAGGTATTCAACCTCATCACAGAATGCCTTTGTTGCTTTTTATGTAACACAGCACCCATAAATAATGTGAGGATGCTTCCAGTACCTTGTGTTCCTTATGTTTTATTCATGAAGCGATTTCAAGTGGAATTATTTTCTTAAAGACAAAGCTGTTGCTAAGCTAGGACCTTCAGAGTTGAAGAAATGCAGAATTTCTTATCCTTCTCTGTAGGAAGCTCGCTCAACTTGTGAGAAGTTAGCACAGAACAGCTTGGCTTAGCAGAACTCAGTCGTTGTTTCTTTGGCTGAATATTGGAAAGCTATCAGCACTAAAGATTTCATGGATGAAGAATAAAAAGCCCTATTTGGGGCTCAGTCTAAATTCTCCAAGTGGGGTAGAGTACAGGCTTGAACGTTGACCTTTTCTTGGAACCCTACATCATTCAGAGGAACAGCGTGACATTATAAATTATACTCAGATTAGTCAATTGAATTGTCTGAATTCTCAGAACCAAAGCATGAGCCAGTTAAGCAACATGATGTGATAAAATTTACTATTCAAGGTAAAAAAAACTAATTGGCCATGTCATTTTTCACTTTTCAAAGATATCTGTAACATTAAATTAATATGAAAATTACTATTTGTTTTTATCATAACAAATGCTCTATCCATGATTTAAAAGACTTACCTGAGAACCTTTATTTCTTAATTTCTATATGTTAAGTTCAACAGTAGTTTTTTAGTTGATATTGAAATCCTGAGAACAAACAGGACTGTACTTAATTTAGGACTGACACCAGTGACAAATATGATGTCTCATACTGTGAGAACATGTTGAGCCTTCAGCAAAAGAGATTTGTATTTGTGTTTGTAGCCCTTCTGTACTTTCAGGTGCCGTGTATATCATGTCTGGTATTGTTTTACTTCATTCTATGGAAACATAAATAGAACAAACAAACAAACAAAAAACAACTTAAAAGAATAAAATACATATGTGGGCATGGATAAATTGTACAATTTAAAGCATTTGTTATTCTTGATGCTTAAGCTTTTGACACACATACCTTACAATATTCAGTTCAAGCAATACAAAAGGGATAAACATTTTTTCAAAAGGAGTCAGCTGTTTAAAAACAGACAGATGCTGTAGGAAAAAGTGACTGTAAAAGTCTTTAGGCATACATCTTGAAACCATACCCACAGAAAGGATGAAGGGCCCTGTCTATCACTAGCATTACCCCTGACCAGTAGCTCAAAAGCTGGTTCCCATTATTTCTTATTATCACATATAGTTCTTCCCTAAAAAGAAAATTCTTCAGCAACTGTTTCCATTTGTTGAATCGCTTACCTTACATGGATTGTCGTCTTTTGAAACCTAGATGTTAAACGGCTGCAGTCTAAATTACAGCCAATAGCATGGAAGCCAATGGCTCTGTGTTGTCAGGCAGTACAGCGGTGTTGGCAGCCCCTGTTTCCATTCAGTGCAAATCTAATATGCTGCTAAAGGCTACTTCTTCAGCATTTGTTTACTGAAAACCTGACACAGCAGTTCTGGATGTTTGGTCTTTCTGGAATGAAAATTGAAAAAAGATGGGCTTTATTGAACGAGAAGTGGCTAATGTGCCATGGCATGTATGGTCAAACAACCCAACCTTCAGCCCTGGGTGATGCTTTACGGGTAAAATATTTCATTTTATTTTCATAGGATTTATTTTTTAAACCAAAACGCGCTAAGCAACTGGATTTTTTTTTTTTTTCATTTAGCACAGATGTTACTCACTGGGAAACATAAATGCTATTTACTGGTGTGAAGTCATCCCTGACTACTGCACGTGTTTGCATGTGTCATGGCCTTTCTGTGAAACTATAACAATGAATGATCTCAACGTGACATTAATCTGCAAAGATTTCATTATTATTACTAATAATACTTATATGTGTACTTATACCTCTACTGCCACTTCTAATACCATACAACTACCATTGATAAAGACACAAGGTATTATTATTATTATTATTAAGGGATAGCACTAGCTACGCCATTATTTATTTATTTATTTATTTATTTATTTACCTAAAGGTTTCCAAACAGATTATGACAAGCATTCATGATTTATATTGCTGTTTTGTTAATTATTGTCAACTGTTTTTTGTTAATGGTAATGAGGTTCGCCCACAGCAGAAACTGAGAAAATGTATTATTAGTCTGTACTCTCTGTATGCACTGTTTATGTGCAAACCCAGATTTTATTTTTCTAGCTCAGTGATTTTCTACTCAGGGCATCAGACACTAATGTTGAAATGCTTAATTCAGAAGGGGGACTTCCACTGTTAGACAACATGTGTACAATGATAGTTTCATACTGCTTCAGAATCAGTTTATGTATAGGAATAAAGACTCTCTTTCTCAAGGCCTTGCCCATTGGACTTGTTCGGGTGTATCTGCTGCTGGTGAATACAAAATAAATAACTGAGTCAATGATTCTTACTTTAAGTTCCTGTGTCAGCTTACAGAATGTGGAATGAAATCCACACCTGTGCTGTTAATTCTGTGGTGGTGGTGGACCAACTTCCAACGCAGAGTACTGATAACAAGAAGCCCAAAGGATACAGTATTGTCATTGGCCAGATATCTCCAACAGTTCTGGATACCTTCAACCCTTATTTACATAAATTGAATGCTTCTGGGTTGTCTCAGAAGGTCTGTCCACAGGTACCTTTCTCCATGAGCCAACTAGCAACTAGCAACTGCTATCTGGACCATATTTGTAGGATATTTTGCCTGGAATCTTTCTGAGGTACATCCATTATACAGACAGCACACAGACAATGGTTTCACACATGTTACTTTGACTTCAATGTATTGCATTCTCCACTAGATTAAAGCTATACACATCTCTTGTTCCTAAAAAGTACAGAGGGCATCATAGGACACAACAATGGATAAGATCAGAATATCTGTTCACATTTCTTGTTTAACTTCAATAATAATACAATTATTATTATTATTATTATTATTATTATTATTATTATTATTATTATATATTATTATTGTCAGTATTAAAAGCATAATAATAATAATAATAATAATAATAATAATAATAATAATAATAATAATAATAATAATAGAATATATATTTCTGAATGGTGGGGTCTGTGCAAGAGGTAACAAAATCGCAATTTAATGTGGAAAATGATCAAATCATATTAAACTAATATAGGATCCTGACAACTAAGAAACGGTGTTTCATATAATATGAATGGGTTTATTTGCGATAGGCAGGTGGGTCAAAATTAGAATTCAATCTTGGCCCTTTGGTTAAATAATTAAAGTGAGTGTTGCAGACTTTTGCACTGTAATTTTAGAGCAAAAAATATAAATTTCCTTTTCCTAAATCTGACAATCACTTTCTCTTTGTGAAGTGCGGCCAGACCGTTTCTGTTTTACCCAATCCCTGGCAATAACATCCTAGCTTGTCTTGGCAGATGCAACTGGAATGGAAATCAACACGAATGTGAAAGATGTCAGGAGAAGGTTGACATTTTCAGATTGTGTTGCTTCACTGCCTTTGTTCTTGCTCCTCAAGTGCTTTGTCTTTAACTCAGCATCTGACAGTTTCCCACACGGTAGATACTTTCAGATATAAGATCAATATTGTATATAATATAACTTGTACTTTTCCCTTTTTTCTTATATTCAAATTCTGTTTAACTTGCAGATGGTTCTTTAAAACTGTTGTTAGAAATCTGCTCAGTCTCCTCCTAATTGTGCCAGTAAAGATGGTAAAACCAGTACAGCTGGGTCAAATGGCCTTCTGACTTTCTTATTTGATGGTGAAGGAAAAGACTTGTGGAAAAAAAACCAGAGGTCTAATAAACAACAGGAATACAAAATGAAAACATTCTGAAAATTAAAATATTTAATCAGTTTTAAATTAAGGTAATTTGTTTGTATCCTGCAGCAATGAGTGTGTGGAAGCAATATCTTCAGTTCTAGCAGTCTTTAACTTCATCGTTGCAAGATTTAACCCACAAAGTATGCAGATTACAGCTCTGATGGATGTTAAAGCAGAAGTATAAATTAAAAGTACAAATTTAACATAACAAGAACATTAAACTTTCCTTGATCAAGAGCAGGGGTGGGGCAAAGAGCACTGAGAGAGGGAAATGGTGCATCTGCCTGGGGAACCACAGATGCATAAATTACATTTGGTCAGTTTGCTCAAATTATATAATGTTTTCTAGTTCACTGGCGAAGTAAGTATACTGTTCTGTGTAATTTTTTTGTCTTTCCTTTATATTTCAGCGGTCTGTGTATCATACAGCTTTTTACACATAGCTACATAGTCTGATTAAATATAGGAATTTTGTTGAATCTTATTTAAAAACAGCAGTGGGGAGATTCACGTCAATTTAGGGCAAAATCAAAACATGATCAATTTCAATTTGACAGTGAAGTAAATAGATGCAATAGGGATTGAGTTTGAACCTAGTGACACATTAGACATTGCACCTGTTGCACAATTTTAATCTTGTGCTGCTATCTGAGGTATTGAAGATCAAATCCCTGTGAGAAAACACCACATAATTACTGCCGTGACTAACAGTACACAATAGCTCTTATCTTCTTACATTTGTCCTCAAATTAGTCTACTACTGGTATAAGAGTTCTTGATTAATTCCTGCTGTCATGTCGCAATATAGAACATCCTGTTATTTTGCAAATAGAAATTAATCCATTTAGGGAAAAAAAGCTTAGCATTTCTGTTAGATAAAAAATATGGTACGTGTGCTTTTGTTTTGGTACGGTAGAATTTATTCCATCTCATGGGAGGGAATATGTGCCTTCATGCATATGCCCCTAACCCCAACTATGGCCTGTAACCCTATCCCTTACCCTAACCCTTATTCTAAACTTAGCGGATATACATGTGATCAACATCAGAACCTAGAGGAAGAGTGTGTCGGTGTTCCTGTGGTACTTGTACATTAATTAATGAGGAATTTGTGCCTATTGTAAAGTGTAACTAAAAAAGTGCTGCTGTGCTGAAGTGTACCCTTGGTCTTTTTTTAAAGCACCACGATTTCATTTTTTGAGAAATTGATGAAGGAACTCAGCCTAAGCAATTAAAGCAAAGAGAAATAACCTTTCATATTCTCATGCCTTGTTTAAAATGAATCCCATTGTGCCTTAAAAGTTTATCTTTCCTGATTGGGGATATTATTGCTGTGGAATTTGGCCACACAAAAAGCAACACAAATTCTGCCCTAAGTTAAGTGCTGGAGAACATGAGGCATTTATTACAACTGAATTCCAAATAATTAGCACAAGAGACTTTGAATACCATGCAGAAGAATGCCTGGGTTGCATTGAAAGTTGGAGACGTCCAGGACATTAATCTGCAGTGAACACTGCTATGCTTCTCCCCAAGGGCGTCTTTTACAGGTGGTTCGCATTTTTGCTGCAAAAATAATAACACAAATGCTATGTGAAATGGAAAATTTATCCTCAGAAAGTTTCCACTGCAACCCTTCCTTGCCCCAAGTGAGCATCCTGACACATTGTCAGGTGAAGGCTGGTATGTGAGGGTGTGAGGGGTGAGGGTTATGGATTCAAACTGCCTTTTTCATTGTTTATTGGGAATGTTACACAATGTCTGATTTTCAAGTAAGAATTTACTTTATTGTTTGATATGGCTGAACCCCTCATAAACTGTAGGCACCATAGCTTCTCCCGGGGTCTTGCATTACAAATGTTGTGTGTCTTTTGCTTTCATGAGAAACTAGCATTACTTTTTCTGGCAGATTCCTGTGTTTTGATTCAATTTGCTTTCCTTTCAAATGTGCTGCTCCAGTCTAGGTTCAACATTAATTACTTTTGACTGTAAGTAATAGCGTGTCTAAAATAAATATGAGTATGGTATTGGAATTGTAATAGCTTGCTAGGCTGAAGTGACATTACTAACGAATGTGTGTCTAGTATATAAATATATATATATATATATCTTTTACATTTATTGTTGGCATTTTATCCATTTCGCCCACCGATTTCTGGCCACTGAACTCTGTACAGAGTTTGAAATCAAACACTTTCATTCATTCTGTCTCTAGTTTAACTTATTTTCATTAATTTAACATGATTTATGTGTTACGTTTTACTGACTACAACATTGTTATTTTGTATTGTAGATTATTTTAAAACCATTGATTCAAATGAATAGCTGTCTGTATGAAGTATTTGTGTCACATTAGTGAATAATAGTGAGGCGTTTCTATCCATGTCCCTCACATCTAATCGTGATTCAGTCTGTAAGGGCTTGTCTGAATTCTTGGTAATCACATCCTTGTGACAACTGGGCACTCCGTAACCTCTTCCAGGCAGGAACAATCTAGTAACATAGTTTGGCTTCTACATCAGAAAGCCACATCTATTTATAAAACAAGTTACCTAGGATTCCTGGACAGAAATTTAAATTCTTGGAAAAACACACACACATCCACACACACTAAATCACACACTCTAACACAACGTACACCCACACAAACACAAACAAAAACACACACACACACACACACACACACACACAAACCACACTCACTCTCACCCCCACCCCACACACACCCACCCAACTACACACACACTCACCCACACAAATTCATGGCCCCACACACTCACCCACACCTGCAGACACCCCCCCCCCCCCCACACACACACATGCACACACAGACACAGACACAATCACGAATGTTAAGATTCATTATTTTGGAAATGGTTTGGTAGATTGTAAATGCAGGGATTTAACTTTTCCCCCCTGCAAATTCCTCTAAGTAACAGGCCCCCTGCATTTTTCATATACCTTTGATCAGAAAATAAAAGTCCAGAAAAGTCCAAATCCAGCATTTTTTACCATTTAATGAAAGTAGTAAGAATCCAATAAAAATAACCCTGTGTTCTCTTGTAAAATTGTGAAAAGCTCAATAATTAATCACTGAATAAATTGTATTCTGCCTACAGCATTTTATGACGCAGAATGAAGATATAAGGCCAATACTGCAGCCTTACAATGCCAGCTGACCCAGCAGATATAGGATTAATTAAGTCTGAATTGTGGAAACTCTAATTCTAAATTAAATTAAAGCCATCGCCTTTTAATTTACTTTTTATTCTATCTCAATTGTAATGAAACTAAGTAAACCTTACGTTCGAATGTACACTGTACTTTATCTTTAATACTGGGTTTTGCACACTGGGGTTTGCATACCCTTGTTCCCTTCCTAAAACAAAGCGTAACATTTACAAACCTCTATTTGACCTGTAAGGCATGGGAGATGGTAATGTTTTGTGAAGCAGAACAAGAATAAATAAATATAAATTGAAAAGTGTTGTGTTTATTAATTGCCCAGAGACACTGTACAGTCCAATGCTGTGTTTCCGGCAACCAGGAACTAGAATAGGCTTTCCTGTTTCCGCAGATATAAAAATCATTTAAATTATCGATGTTTCTGTTAATAGACTTTTATATTCATGACAAATGGAGCTAAAACATGTAAATATGGGGAAAAATTGACAAGTTTAAAGGAATCTGCAATTTTCTAGATATTTACCAATTAAATCTCCCTGAGGGTTTGACTTTTTGTGTTTTTGTCCATTAAGGGCAATACTCTTAAATCTGACATCCTTAAAAAGCAGACACTAACTAACTTAACTGGGAAATGAATAAAATTAAACAAGACAGCTAAGAAATAATTGGGTTAAAGAGCTTATCTTTGGCCTGCAGTGTTGTCGGTGAGTCCAATATTAGAAAAGGAGGGGATTTGGAAAAACAACATAAGTATTTAAAATGTCTAATAAGACTGTTGTGACAAATCACATGATCTATTTAAAGAAATACGTGTCTCTGAAACAAAAATGTTAAGCAGCCTCACATGCCTTAGAAGACAAATGAAAGTGCCAGTGGAGGTTTCCTGAAAGTGTGATATATCAGATTAAATCTGCATGGTGCAAATACACAATTTATATTTATACAGCGCAGGGCAGAGATTAAGCAAGAGCCCTCATCCATGTTGATTTTCTTTGCACTCTTAATCTGATATATTTTTATATTCCACAGCATAAAGTAGCATACAAAGTTATTTTAAATATATCAATAAAAAGGAAAAAAATTGAAAGAAGTTGCTTTATGAAGAATAATGATCTAATAAAACACAAACAAATCATACATGTCTGCAAAACAGCAAGAACATTTATCAATCTGTAAAAACAAAAACATCTGACCTCAGATGCTGCCTATGTTTGAAGCAGTTGGTGCACAGAAAGTCCCTTAGACTAATATTTATTGTATTATTGGCTTGAGATCAGGATAGGACCATGACTTATCAGTGCTTCTTGATAAAAATGTGTCCATGCAAAGTGGATGATATAGTTTTACAGTTTTTCTCATTTGCTAAGTCAATGTGAATGAAACTGAGGTCCACATAACCAACACCATAACCTAAATAAGCAGAACAGTACACAATGCTGCAAAACAGTAAGTCATTTATGGTTGCTTTCACACAAAATGCAAATACCAAGCACATTTGTGCAAAAAAGAAAACACAACTCTTTACGCAAGACCCAAAAATCTATTGGGTAAGTCTTGTCAAACAAAATTAGAACATTTGTTCACAGTCAATAACACATACTCCCACAAGTATGAATCTCTACTGCACATGTGCAAATCTTTATTGCTCAATTGTTCAATCAGCAATTAGTCCATAATCACATATAAAAGTGAGTTGGTGTTGGCATGAAATGGGGCAAATCAGAAGACAAAGATAAGAGAGAGAAAGAGGGGCAACACAACCACAAGCCCATAGAGGAAGAGGGGTGTGTATACGTGGTGGCACGGCAGCTCAAAGGGGAAGATACAAAAAATATGTTTCAAATGGCATATGTGCCACTATCATTAACCATTATTATTATGTTTTTATTTCTTGGCAGATGCCCTTATCCAGGGCTACTTACAACATAAGTGCAATACATGTGATAAACCATGTCCTTTTACAGGAACAGTGACAGAGTGAATGAGATTAGGTTCCAGTATGTACAGGCAGGGGCGGACTGGAATCAAAAATGAGCCCGACTGATGTTTGCCAAGTCGACTGGCCCAAATTTTTGCCAGAATCAACATACCAAAATAAGAATGAAGTCAGCACATGCAGCGTGCTGTCATGATGAAGTATCCTTAAAAAAAAATAACAAATGGTTTCACTATAGTTACGTATACAGTACTGTGCAAAAGTTTTAGGCAGGTGTGAAAAAATGCTGTAAAGTAAGAATGCTTTCAAAAATAGACGTTAATAGATTATATTTATCAATGAACAAAATGTAAAGTGATTGAACAGATGGAAAATCTAAATCAAATCCATCATGCAATACCACCAGGGAGGCATCTGATTGGCCCCACATTTATTCTGCAGCATGACAACGACCCCAAACATACAGCGAAAGTCATTAAGAACTATCTTCAGCGTAAAGAACAAGGAGTCCTGGAAGGGATGGTATGGCCCCCACAGAGCCCTGATCTCAACATCGAGTCTGTCTGGGATTACATGAATAGAGAGAAGCAACTGAGGCTGCCTAAATCCACAGAAGAACTGTGCTTAGTTCTCCAAGATGTTTGGGCCAACCTACCTGCCGAGTTCCTTCAAAAACTGTGTGCGTAGAAGAATTGATGCGGTTTTGAAGGCAAAGGGTGGTCACATTCAAATATGAATTTGATTTAGATTCTTCAGTTCACTCACTTTGCATTTAGTTAATTGATGAATATAATCTGTTAACATTATAAAGCATTCTTACTTTACAGCATTTTTTCCACACCTGCCTAAAACTTTTGCAGAGTACTGTACATGTTCAAATATTACAAAAAGTTTAGTTTCTCGATTCTGTCCAAACATAATTCACTTTTTCAAAACAATTAACACAGCCCCAAAGTGAAACACATTGGCCAAAATGACACATTTAATTTGCAAAATGCACGAAGACTTTCAAAACATTAAATACATGACACAAAATACAACTTGTGATCTAAAGAGATATTTCAATCATTTCACTACATAATAGCTCAATAAATACCAACTACAAATTTTCAATATCCCCTAACATGGTTAATCCACATTTTTTTTTTTTTGCTTTGGTACTATTTTCATAAGTAAGTGGTAATTTTTCCAGAAGTCTTCGTACAAAACTCCAAACTGACCACACTCGTAACACAGTTAGTCATTCTTTCAAAACCTGATCTCATTCTTTCATTACAGTTATACATATTTTCTTTCCACAAAATCATTGTTTCAAAAAGATTGTAACATGTAATGAGGTGGTAATCACCAAAAACACAACAGTATGATCTTCATTCAATTTAATACTTTTAACAATCAGTTAATTCAACAGAAAACAATACAAGATACACATTTCAAATCACCCTTGGTTCAGAATGAATGTTACTGTACTGCAATACAGTGTACACAGTCATCACAATAAATTACAATTACATTATCCAACCAAACTTACAAAAGCCATAATAAAAAAACATTAATACGTAAAATATGATCAAAGAACACATCAAAAGTCACTTAAATATTTTACAGTATTTTTACAACACTGTGGTTGCATTGTGAAACTAAATGTAAACTTACTGTAAATGGAGATAAATTAACATCAAGCCGGTCTTCAACATTTGGCCATAAAGTTTCATCAACATCACAGTGAATATCCTCGTTCATGCACCGTGGGAAAAACCTTCTGGCATGACGAATCCAGGCTTGATATTGCTCTGCAGTTATGTCATTACAAGCCTCATCCATGGCTTGAAGGAGGGTGACATGCTCATGGGGATGGCGATCATACACCTTCCACCTCCAAGTAGAGAAGAATTCCTCAACTGGGTTGAGGAAAGGGGAGTATGGTGGGAGATATAGGGTCATGAACCAAGGATGAGCCTGAAACCATTCCCGAACCAGCTCTGCATGATGGAAGCTGACATTGTCCCACACAATAACATACCTGGTATCTTCTCCCTGACTGGCCTGCTCATGTTCATTTAGAAAAGCCATCAGGTGTTCAGTGTTGTATGATCCAAGAACTGGTCTACAGCCTACCACATCTTCACATATAGCCGCACACGTTGAGAGGTTACCCCACCCCATGTTGTCCAGTCACTTGGGTGGTTGCTCGTTGGCCAAAAAGATTATGCCCACGGAGTCTGGTTTTTGCCAGATTAAAGCCCACCTTGTCAACAAAAATATACTTGTGATGATTCACAGCAGCATCCAGCTCCATCACCCTCTTAAAAAAATAAAATAATTTGGTTAGCTCTTTTACAGAAAAAGAGTTGACTTTGCTAGTGTGTAGTACAGTACTGCGAGCATCACATACGTAAAAACTGATCATAAAGTACACCACATAGCACTGTACCTGAACATATTCTGCATGCAGTCGTTTCACCCAGGCATGATTTCTCAAAAGGCACCAGGTAAATGTGCGTCATAGAAACCTGGTGCTTCTTCAAAAGGCAGGCAATAGTGGCATCAATCAGCCTTCCAACATTGGCAAAGGGGTCATTGCTCTCCTCAATAACCTGCTTTATAACAGCCTTATGTCATTCCTTGCCCTGACCATTTCCACCACAGCCAACTCTTGCTGTGGAGTCAGTATACGTGTGCAACCACCACCAGGTGGTTTCCTGCCAATTCGGAGAGTAAAACAGAGTATGCGGTCAATAGTTTACTACTGTAAATGACAAAATGTGTGATAATGAAATTGTTCACTATTCTATATAGTAATGCAATTTACTGTACCATAAAAGTATAGTGAATAGTTAGCAGACTTACTGGTTTTCTTGGTGAAATGTTCTGATGGAGCGAACAGTTGATCTTTGTAGGTTAGGGTGAACTAACCTGGCAGCCTCTGTTAACCACATGGTCAACAATGATGGCCCAGATTTTATTTGAAAGGACAGTACGTTGCATTCTGCTTACAGTCCTGTGATGACCACCTCTTTGACTAGGCCCATGCCCACCCTCTTTGATTCCCTCTGCAGGTTTCCTCTCTCTTCCACTCTATCCTGCTCAATGTTTGCCAATTGCAAATGCTCACACACAGTTCTACTTATATGGTATTCAATTGTGATCAGCAGGTGAAAGAAATTAGTAATAATTGGGATTTATTATGATTGGTCTAGCCTGATTGAAAGCTCTTAAAGCAATTTGTAGTTTATACCTTACCAAAACACCAACACACAATTATCAGACCAGTTGCAAATCTGTAGACATACCAAATGATTAACTGATTAACCATTAAGTTCAGTTGGATTAAATGATAGACAAATGTATTAAACTGAATGAGAAGAGGTGCAAATGAAAAGTGTGATAGTAATAGTATTATGAAAGACTGTGAATAAAGCATTTATATAGAGGAAACACTTATTATTTGTAAGGAATATTTTGTGATTTTGTGTTTTATACTAACATAATTGAAAATATGCTGAAATGTTTGAAAAAAGTGCATTTTTAATGATCTGTTGTGAGATTAGTATTAAGAGTTTTGAAAATGTACCACTTGCTTGTGAAAATTGCATTCAACCAATTTAAAAAAAAACTATAACATATCTGTGCCATTTGTTTATACTATACTTATAGTATGTACCATAAAAGTAAACATGTTATCACAGCATGCACTGTATATCAAAGATGATCAATGCAGAAAGAGTGTCACTCAGCAGGAATGTTCAGAACCAGCAGGCTATATTTGACCGTTTTTCATTTTGTCCTTTACAAATGCTATGATGCTGTAGATACAGAGAATACAAATGAAATACTCCAAGCTGACAAATCAATCAAAACAAAGCAATGTTAAAACAGGCAACACAAATACACTATACACCACAGTCAGTCCATTCGTTGTTGTCGATCAGGCCACATGTTTTCATCAAAATCTCACTGGATGCTTTCCCTCGCAATGCAGAGGAACAAATATCCTTGCATGGCACATCAATGCTTGGCCGTCCTCTGCAGTGATTTCCAGACAACTGGCATTCATTGCATCTAGGAGGGACATCTGGTCATGTGGACAGAAATCGTGAACTTTCCACCTCCAAGCAGAGAAGAATTCCTCGACCTAATTGAAAAAGGAGAGTATGGTGGGAGACATTCCATCACCATTCCTGGGTGGGCTGCAAACCATTCAGTACCCAGATGGGAGAGGTGGAAAGCAACATTGTCCCATATGATGAAGAAGCAGGACATGTCAGTTCTCACCAGCCCTCTCTCGTCTGATGGAACCACTCTCTGGTGCATCAAGAATTGTGAGGAGACGTTCTGTATTGTACAGGCCAGTTGTAAGGATGTGGTAAAGAGCCTCACCGCTGGAGAGAGCGGCACACATGGTGATGTGTGCACCCCTTCGCACATTCACAGTGGCCCTCTTACCAGTAGGGTTCCTCCCTCGACTCCTTACATTTGAAAAGTTGAAGGCGGCTGTGAGGATTTCCTTAAACAATAAATACTGAAACACGTCACATTAAAGAGGGCAACTGTGAGGATTTTCTTTTTATTCATATTTTAATGTACACTGTAATTACATGTTGACTTGCAGCTTCTGATGAACTGTGTTGTTTAACTGAATCTGTAAGTATATATAATTCTATTTTAAGGTTTGTTTTTTGTTTTTGTTTGCTGCCTGTTTATAGCAATTATATTTGTACTTATTATCTATGTCTTATGCATACTGATGGAATAGCTTGCAGAACTGCTTGTAATCCCTGCAGCTGTAGCAGACACAAAACATGTTGTTCGTACAGTGCTAAACTATCTTCCCCTCCCCTGTCACCCCCGAAACACAAATATGCTATGTGTTACACATCCTCGGACAATAACATGCCCACGAAGCATGACGTGCACCTGCTTGTGGGAACGCTGCAAAACCCAAATGCTTTAGCCAATTAATCATTACTATTATGTTGTGTACTGCGTATTGGGACTGCCCCGTAACTGTTGCAGAAGTTGTTTGTTAGACTGTATAAAGGCTGTGTTACGCTTACAATAAACTGAAGTGAAATGAACTGAAACTAACTGGTTTTGTGTCTGTGACTTTCCTTCCCGAGTGCTCGTCCTTTCCTGCCAAAAGTCTCCACTTTTGCTGAAATGCTAACTGGACTAACTGCCTGATTCACTGGGATCCGAAGGGTTGCTTCTACTGAAACCTTGTACCATAACAACGGCTTCACTCACATAAACTGCAGTAATGTATGGGGAGTTGCGTTGCCCAGCCTGTCTCATGGAAAGTCCATGATTGACAAAATGGTCAATAATTGTGGCACAAATTCAATCTGAAACATTATCTCTTTGTATTCCCCTTTGAGCTACTCCACCACCACACATCTGATCCCCTTTTCCTTTATGGGCAGCTCTACCTCTCGTTTGTCCTTGCCCTAGTTCATGTACTTGTCCTTGCCCTCGCCCTCGCCCTCAGCCTCAGCCTCAGCCTCTTACTTGGTCCATCCTTGCAAACAGCTCAAATGTGAGCTCTTTTATGCATGAATAAGGACTGCTTGCTGAATGAACAATTGTGCAAAGATGTTTTACACACGTGCAGAAAAGTTTCACATTCATGGGAGTCATTTGTAGTAGATGTGACCAAATGTTTTAATTTTGTTTGACATGATTTACTCAACTGAGTTTTGTGTCTTTTGTAGAGAGTTGTGTTTACAGTTTTGCAAAACTTTGCTTAACATTTGCATTATGTGTGAAAGCTATGAGAAATGACATGGTGTTTTGCTAAAATGAATACCGTTTTGCTCATTAGGTTAACATGGAGAAAAAGTTGACCCCCGTTTCATTAAAAGTGTCTTAGCGATCAAGAAAAACTGTAATAGAGTTACAACTAACTTCCACATTATATCATTCTGTTACTGAATGCAAATCTCACTCGAGCTCTCCCTGTATACCTGGATTCGTTGCACAAAGCCTGATTGGAATTGAGGGAATTCTTACTGTAGAAGATATTTGACTGACATGACACTCATCCACTATACAATAGATTCAAAGGAAAGACAAAATCAGTTCACCAATCCCGTTGTAAGAAAATCCTGGCAAATCCAATCAGGGATTGGTCACCCCTCCCCCTTACACATTACGATATTGGATTTATTTACTTCCCGAGTGCCAGTCTGCCGCTGTGTACAGGTCAGGACTCATCACAGTAATGTATTTCCTTACAATATTTAGTTGCAGACAGTTAAAATAGCTATCCATGTTCATTTTGTGTTTCTCTTGAGGTTTTCATATATGTGGATGAAGTGGGATTACATTTGCCTAGAGTGAGCAGACGTGAGCAGATGTGAGCAGATGGTCACAGAGCCACAGTCAGTATTCAGGCCAGAGAATATTGCCATGTATGCAGCCATCTCAAGAGAAGGTGTTCTTTACTGATGGCCCATACAATACAGACCACCTAACTGCATTCCCCGACCTCTTGTACAATAGAATTGTACCACTGAAGAGAGAGCTGATGAGGCCTACATGCCAAATGTAACAATTACACAATTTTTTGCTTTTTTGTCACCATGTCATATTGATGCTCATAATTAGTGTTTATTGTGCCATTGATAAATGACTGATGGAAATAACTTTTCAATTAGATGACAAATGATACTGTTTTGTTGTACTGATTTTTGTGTATTTGCTGTTTTGAGAGTCTGAGTGCATTTTGTGAAGGATTTGTCTCATTTTGGCCAATCGTGTTTCTGTTTGGGGTGTGTTAACTGTTTTGAAAATGTTAATTCTGTTTGGAGAAATGTGCTCAAGCAATCGAGAAAAACTGTAATCTGGAAACCTACAATACACTTTAAATATGTATACATTTTGCCTGCAACAACTGTTTTACTTAAAAAATAAGAGGGTTGTTCTATTCACAGAAAGCATCAATCTCTGTATAAAGCTGGAGGTGTTGTAAGTGGATAAGTGGATAATGAAGCAGTACTCCAGTATCGGATCTTATACCTCTTGTTCTTAGACACGCATACATGCCAGCAAGTTCACACATGCCACATCTGAAAGTAAAGAGATCTTTACATGTTTTATGAACAGCAAGTGATCTGAATTATGTTGGAATGCCGGAAAACAAAATATAAATAACAATAGGAAGACATTCTTCCTTGAAGTAAGTCAGCTGTTTATCAGATCTGTTAATTTAAATTCTTGCATAGTTATGTTTTGTATAACATTCTAGGACAAAAACAGGCACAACGCAGAAGCTTTAAGATGATTATGTATGTCTATATCTTGTGACAATGAAAGGGACAGGAGTTTTGGACATATATAGTGGAAGGTATATATAGTTTATTATTTATTTATTAATTAATTAATTACATGATTTATTCGTGGCCTTGCAAAAGTCTGGATTTCAATTAGAAATCCCGAGTCAGTGTCACTTTTCAGATTCCGAGTGGTGTTACTTTTCGGATCCCATGACGGTGTTACTCTTCAGATCCCGAGTCGGTGATACTCTTCAGATCCCGAGGCTATGTTACTCTTCAGATCCTGAATTATTGTTACTCTTACTCTTCAACATATGCTTGGATATAGATGCACATCATCTGCTAGCACATAAGGTACAGAAGCAGGAACAGAAGAGTACTGTATCCAAAATCAAACAGTAGGAGTTATCACTTACAGCATCTAAGAGCAAAGACCTCCATACAGCCTGCTGAAACAGGATACACAGAGATAATAATGGATAATGACTGGACAATATTCCTCAGGCTTGTCTGGACAGGGAAAGGTAAAATAAAGAGACTGAAATATTATAGCAGAAGAAGTACAAATAAAGCAAGTATGTGTTTCCAGTATGGTGCCAATAATTAAATTAGTATAAATAAATATAGAATGTAAATAAAAACGAATTGCACACCACCCAATTACACATATCCTTTGGGCAAAAACCTGGACTAAGGAGCAGGCCCACCCAAACATGCTCTTACTTGTTCAAAAAATTACAAATTAAGTAAATAATAAACACTCGTGACACTACACAATCTTTGTTATAATCAAAAACATTTCCATCCATTCATCCATATTCAATGACCACATCACCCAGAACAGTGTCGTGGGAGCTGGAGTCAGAGCTCAATGCACAGACACAAGGCAGCAAGGCAGGGACCAAATACTTTTAAAATAAAGAAAGTAAAGTATTGCACTAAAACAGAATTGTGCCTTTTTAAATAATGTATTAAAAAAATCTGCCGCTTTTTCACCTTTGTTTGGAACTGGCAGTTACTGATCTCAGCTTGTTGCTGTGACGTCCATGCTGTGACGTCCATGCTGATTTGGGACAGAATGAAACACACTTCCTCCAGCATGCCCGCTGTCAAAGCCACCTGCTCTTTCTCTCACTGGAAGCCCAGAATTCCTGCAGTGCACCTTTCACAGCAGCTGAAGGATGTGATGCAAATGGAACAGCTAACACCTTGTACTTGCTGCTGCCTCAGACGCCACAGCAGCAGCTCACCTGCAGAGAACCAGGTTTTGCTACTTTGTGCACCGTCAGAGCTGGCAATGGCACACAGGCTGGGGTGGGCACCAGCTTGTCCAGTTTGCAAGAGTCTTACAAGGCTTTTATTGACAAGCAATAAAGGATGCTTGAGGTTTTAAATCAATACATTATAAGACAAATCTATTAAAAGTTATTAAATAATTACAAAACTGGATTTGCTGGACGCGAATGTATTGTTTCAGTAAATATTTGACCAGCATAACAAGTGTGATGTTAACCGAAAAAACCCATTATTGCACAAGTGTCACCACTGAGGCAGAGCAAATTATATTTGGCTATCATTTCAATACACATCTAATACCCCTACCAAGACTAATGTGGTTTCTGTACTTTCCTATGGCAGTCAACTCCTCTGTACATCACAGTCTTAGCACATCTCACCTTCCTGTTATTCTTCAGTGTGATAGGTTTAGTTCTAGGTTTTACTGGAAGATTTCTGACATTCAGGAACTGTAAACTATGACTCCATTAGAACAGACTGTGTCTTCAGGGATTTTATATTTCACACCAGGCAAATACTTCCATTGCCTCAGTGTTAAGAATAAATACTTTTCAGACTGAATACTCTCAGTGATTTCCCCCCCAATTAGAACTTGTGATGCTGGAGGTGTTGAAATATTTCGCATTGTCATGTGTTATACAGATGTTCCTGGAAATTATTTTGCTTGAGTTTCATGACGGAATTCATCTCGGCATAAATGTATTCCTTGCAAGGTGGAGGCATTAATTTTTACTACTGACACTGCTGTTGAAGTCATAAAGCCAACTATTAGATTTTTTTTTTAAATGGCATGATTCAGTAGCTTTTTTGTCTGCAGCAAACACTAAAAACATATGCAAAGGTTACCCAGAGTTTGTCATATTTCTTCCTTATTGATCTGGGTGACAAGGTAGATTATTTTTTTTCAGCCTCTCTGTTGCTTCTGGTTTGTTCTTTTCTCCCCTGCATTAATGCTTTGTTTGTTTTATAGATTCTGGATTGCAGTCAGACAATTTAAGTTGTTATAAATCCACATAGATTATCCAAAGTTTGATCTATACTTACTGTGTAACACCCTCTGCATGAAACATTTGTTTTAACTGTCATTTACAAAGATGAGGTTTTCTTTCAAAAATAAGTTTGACATAATGGAATCCTGATATATTACTTGTTGTATTGATTCAGTTACTTTTTCAAACTGCATATTATGCTGGTAAGCATACAAGGATTGCATTATTTATTTGGCTAAACTGGAGGTCTAAGAAAGGAATACATTTTCCCTTTGATCTCTTTGTCAGGTAACCAAGAAAACTAGTACTTGATGTTTGCTTTTTTGTTTCTTTCTGTTCTTTCTAGCTGTCTGACAGTATTTCAGTCTTCATTAAGCCAGCTCCCATTCCATATTGTTCATGTACTTCATTTGACCTGTCTGTGTGAAGGATGCAAATATGATTGGCAACAAATGAATGTGTTAATATTCCCGGTAAGCGTTGAATGTACAACCTTATACAAACTCCATCAGCCACTGACACACATCCACACAGCTACCAGTGGAAATACAATTTTACATGTAGAGAAGTACTATATACTTCATGGAGAAGAGATCTAATCTTGTATTATACAACAGCACCATATTCTCAATATTCAACATTCATCTGTTTCAAGCCATTCCCAATTTCAGGTCAAGCAGGTTTACAGTGAATTCCTTGGATGGTATGTGCCACCCGAAAGACTTTAATGTGGTCAGGAAATCTGTCCTCTAACACCAGAACACAGGCAGACACAGAGCGAGCTGCAATTCAGAATAAATGTTCTGTGACACATAATTGTTTTATTTATTGTTAGATTCGTGCTTTGCTTGAAATTTGTAAATGTTTACAAGGGAAAGAGAGGGCTGAGCTGAATTGAGCTGGGGAAGGAGCGGTACACCCTAGCTGTCCAGTTGTAGTTCACAGAACTCTTGGCAGGCATTCATTTTGGATATTACAGCACAGGATGGTGTGTGAACTTATGTTGCTCTCTCTATCAGTTCCTGCTGCTCTCTGTGAAGCACAGATGTTGCAGAGGCATCGCATGAGAGTGGTAAATCAGGGCCATTTGACATATCCAGCAGCATATGTGTGCAGCAATTATGTAAATTTCTCAGTTAACCCTCAAGGGGAAGATCACTCTGCAGCCCAAATCAGCTCAGAGGAATAAAGATGCAGACTGTAAAGGCAGCAGACCTATAGCAGGCACAGACAGCCAAGGGTCTCCCACACAGAGAGGGGTTATTGCTATATTTGTCTTTAACATATTACCAAGGGACACACAGATGAATATAATTCAGTCTGATTTACAAATTATATTCTTCCAGTTGAAAAAACTGTGATACCACACCCATTTCTGTGAGAATATCATGTTTTGTGCATGCTGTGTCATGATTTAATAAAAAAACATTTATTACAGGGCTGTTAAGGTGATGTCAGTGTCCTGTACTTGGAATAGTGTACAAACCCACTGTGTTGGGGCAGCATTCTTTAGGTGTGGTGGGTTTGTCACTCGTTACTGTGTTATATCCCCCCCACAGAGAAAGTATACAAAAATACAAAAACTACTGTACTGTATGTTAGAAAAAATACAGAGAAAACGTTGTACTGAAAAAACTACCATATCACTGCCTGCAAGTCCATCTTATTTGGCACATGTTGTGGAAATGAGATGGTGTTTAGAAAAACAGGAGTTTAAAGTCACACTGCAGAAATGTGAACTTGAACTTGTCAACAAACTCACAGTGTTCAGTTGGCCTTCCTTCAGGCAGACACAGATATACAAAGACATTTTAACAAGACATTAAAGATGGCTTATGCCTAGGTGAAAACAGAGTCAGAAAACATGTCTGACTTTTAAGTGCAATAATTCTTAAGTGGAACAGATTTATTCTTCATGCGAAGATGGTGTAGCTCAATTGGTGTAGACTGGGGTGAGGCATATCTGAATGCCGACTGCGTTTGGTGAAACAAACCTTCAGTGTCCCAGGGATTCTGTTCATGGTACAGGATACACAGAAAACAAATGATTCAGTCTACTGGCAAAGAAAAAAACTGAACTATATAAATTAAACTCAGCTGACATCACAGAGCATTTTCACACTTGACCTACATGTTCATGTATTATGTCTGTTTTTTTTAAACAAACGAATAAACATCCAGTTACTTGAACTGCTTAGTTTCATTGCAAGCATGCATTATTTTTCTAACATAATTTTGAATTACACAACTCCTTGCCTCTTTCTGAGTAAACATCCGTTATATGCTCCTTCTTTTCTGGTATTTGTTCTCCTGCACAGAACAAGTGGAATTTCTTGTCTTTACTGATGCAGCAGTCTGAGGATCCAGAAATATATGTCATACAGTGAGAGTATGAATTAGTTCCCTTTTGTGAGGGAAATTAGGAGTGGTTGTCCATGAACTACATGAGAAGAGGTTCTGAATGCTGTGGCAGAATGATTCGTTCACAATCAAGGCTAACAGTAACAAAACTTCTGAAAAAGTTTTTTCATTATAGTAGGCTACAATAAAAATGCCTGCAATTAATAATAATAATAATAATAATAATAATAATAATAATAATAATAATAATAATAATAATAATAATAATAATAATATTGACAAGTTGCTGCCAAGAAGGATAATTAGAATAAATGTAGTTTCTTCCACAGTTGTTTTCAGTTAACCACACACCCATAATAAAATAATGAACTAAGAAACTGAAATTAATGTCGCTCTCAATTACTTACTTAACGACCAAAAGCAAATCGAATATCAGCCATTCGCCCAAACGAGATGCACTGACATCTGTGTTACTGGTGTACATATGGCAGTTTGCTAGTGCTGCGAACTTTCTCCTTTCCGTTGATGGTCAATGAAAACAAACACACCTTCCATGTTTTTGCACTGGTATGTAAATTAAGAAGTAGCCTACTGAGTGATTTACAACAGTTTTACGTAGCAATCGCAGGCAGTCCACGTAGTTCCTTTGATAAAAGAAGGATGTTAATATTTGTGGCACAAGTTGTTTGTTATTTTTACCCTTTATTGTCAGTTCTTAAAATTGACAGTACTTATTAAGGAGTTAATGTACCATAGACCCTTCATGGAACAATGCAGGGATGGAAAACTCCTGCTTTTCGTTAATATTGCATGATTAAATGACAACTGAAAACAAAAACATGACAAATGCTTTGAACAGCAGAGAACATTTAAACCACAGGCACAACTTTCTCCCCCCTTTATTTTAACCAAACTAAAGATGTGTTGGTACAATGAAATGTCTTGTAAATCCTGTGGACTAGATCATTTAAAACTATGTGAATGCCCAGACATGCAAGACAAAAACTATTTGTTATTGGAAGCCAGATTTTTCAAGCTGACTAACTGAGTTTTAACCCCATACTGTACTCTTAAACAACTGACATAAATGGGAAATAGATATAATATAATGACAAATATTGGGGACATTTTATAATCAAAGAAACATCAATTCTTATGTTTTTAACCAAATAACCTACAGATGGACTTGTTTGTTCATTTTTGTGGTTCGTGATCAGCTGTCTTTTTAAACAGTAAACTATCTGTTTTTAAGTAGTCTACAAAACTCTACCCAAGAGCTGTTAAGTTTGGAAAAACCTTGTTAAAATTGTCTTCTTCAATAATAATAATAAAGGCAGTAACAGTAGGAAACATGGAACTTGTATCTTTCTCACTTGGATGCAGAAACAAATTGCATGTCTCAGGACTGGCCAGTCAAAACCACAAGATGTTTATGTGTTGTTAATTGTATGCCAGAAAATTCTCTTCTCCACTTAAAGGATTATATATTTGTATTATTATATTTCTTACTAGACACCCTTATGCAGGGCAGCTTTGTACATTTATACAGCTGGGTTTTTACTGGAGACTGGCATCCCATCCTGGGTGTATTACTGCCTTGTGCCCTATGCCTGCCAGGATTGGCTCCAGCTTCCCCATGACCCTCACCAGTATAAGCGGTTTCAAAGATGGATGGTTGTTTTTTATTGGAGCAATCTAGGAAGAGTCCCTTGCCTAAGGGTACAGCAGCACAACTCCACACTGCTGCCCTGCTATACACTGTTGCCTTATAGCAACACAGTCAGCAACTGATTGCATTATTGGCTATTATTGTGTAAATAACTCAAGCAAAGCATTCACACTCACACACAAATATTTCCACTTTAAAGAAAATGTAATGATTTTTTCCAATTTTCCAAATTTCAGCACCTTATGAATTCCTTTATATCTAATAGAGCTTTAACTTCTCCCTCAATTTGTATTAAACCAATGCTATTTCAATCATTGTACTTCCATCAGCTAAAATGGGATGGGGGTAGGGTTAAGGTTTTACCAGTGTTCATTAGACCTTTGTTTTTTTTTGTAAAACCATTTTCACTGTTTGCCTTTCATTTAATCCTCCCGTGAGAAGAAATCTCTTTATGGGTCACAGGGTGTTAAGTCAGGTGCTCCAACGTAAGCGATTGCTACCTGTTGTGTCTACCAGCTCCTTCACTGAAAGCAAGCCTGTGCCGTGGCAAGACTGGCATGCAGACCACAGGGATATTCACTCATTCAGGTGATCCCACACAGCTGACACTGACATACACCTTTGTCTGACTTGTACCACAGGTGCTCGACGAAGTTAGATACAGCAACACAGCTGCCCAGTACACAGTGACATCCAGTGGCGGTGACAGAAATTCGTTGCCAGGTGGGGGGCAAGGGTGTTAGGTGCATTTCACAGGGACACAAGCGTGTGGCATATCTCATAAAACTGGGAATAAGTGTAGGCCCACACGTGTTTGTGTGTCAGGGGTTAAATAAACTGACTCTCGGCATAGTTACAGTGTCACACTGCTGTCTGTCTGTCACTGAATACCTGCAGAATTTGCCTGTGGAAACCCAGGGCACTGGCACCATTTTTGCACATATTTCCCTTGGGGTTGGGGGGGGGGGGGAAGGCAAAGGAATAATGAATTAATTAAAAAACTATAAAAATACTTTGGTCTGGTCTCCAAGCTTAAATCAGTTTCTCATAATGGGCTGTGACCTACAGTGGCCCATTTAGATCTGCTCATTAATGTGAATGTAATCTCTTAGGAGACTGAATGGGTTGAAGTGCTCCAAAACGACAGCAGTAATTAACCCTCGTCTGTGTTCCCCCATGAAGTCACAGTCACCGTGCTGGGAGGATGTACAAAATTAAGGAAGATGTAATTTAGTCAAAGTTAGGCATGTCCAAACCCAGTCATGCTTTTCCAGTTGAATCAGGGAATGTGTTGTTTTCTTTTCTTCTTTTTTAAAATAGCTTCTTAATGCTTCACACAGTCATGATTTCTCATTTTGGCTTTGCAAGATGAGTTTAAGGGAACCTTTTATGGTATGTAACATTTTAAAATATACATCTTGTCTGTGCCAATTTTTAGTCTTCAGGAAATTACATACATGCCTGGAGGTTGTCTTATGTGTTAAAATTGTGCTTTGATTTTAGTTTTATATCCATTCTTAGGATATTTTTTTATCAGCAAGGATATTTAGAATAAAAATATATTTTATTTTGTTTTTGTATTTAACTTAAAATGGTTTCAAGGAAGCCTATAAATACTGTAGTTTTAGATATGACCTTCATACTTTTATAATGACTTTTTATCTTAAAGTTTATGGAGTGGAATAATATTTTCTTTAAGAAACAGTGAGCAGGGAATGTTAGTATTGCTTCCCTTTTGTCCCCATATAAGCCCTTCACTGTCTGTCACAAGTTGCGAAGTTTTGTCAGTGTTAGCTACATTTCCGAGCAGTCTCCCCGTTCCTTGTTATAACCTTGTTTCTGTGACCTCCTGATTGACATCCTGACCACAACCTTGCTCTTCCCCTGATTGCCTGTTTGCCTGATTGCCTGACCTGGGTTCCCCTGTTCCCGTGCCCACGGTATGTAACAGTTTGTTATCTTTCGAGTTAGAAGCACCGCCCAAGGACAAGGGGTTTTCAGCACACATCACTGGAATGTATCGAGGACATTTGTCTATCAAAGCTGCCATTGGCCCTTGTGCCCGTCACTCAAACAGGACCCTTCCACTTCCTGTTTGTATAAAAGGTGACGTCTGCACAAACTTCTTGTTTTTGCCCTTCACCTTGGTTCGTCAAGACGTGTAAGAGAGCCTTCTGTGTTTGTCTAAACCAGAAATCTGCGTTTTTCGGTTGACTGACAGTACATACTGTGCTTTCCTTCCACTGATTTGCTACAGTTGTGTGTTGTTGTGCTATTTTAATTTTATTTAAATTAGACACACTGTTTTGTTCCGTGGAAGTCTGTCGGCGCCTCGGTTCATCTCGGCTTTCACGAGACTACTAGTCATTTAATATTAATTTTGTAACGATACAGGCTTTTTGTTTGCCATATCGTTGTTAGACTTTGCCACCAACGGCAGGAATGATGGAGAGGACGCAGGGTTAACCACAACAGGAACTTCTATTGAGAACACAATCAATCAGGCTGGAGCGACTTCACTAACTCTAACACTGTAGCAACTCCCCACTCAATTCTCCTGAACTACTCCCCGACTACAGCGCGGCACTCCTGGGCACTCCTATTTATGTCCTCTGGTCTCGTGACTGTCTCCCCCAATCACGACGCCTGCTGTGTTCCGGCGCTGGGCTAACCTTTAACCCCAGAACTACCCTGCTACACTATGCCAATCACGCGCACCACACAAACACAACACGCAGCACGCACACCATAAACCGCCCCACCCCCTAACACACAGACAGTACCCCCACACACACACATATATATACATGCACACCCACACTGTCCTCACTGTCGGTCTCATCTCCACGCCTGCACAGGGGCCCGAGCACTGAGGACAGGGGGCGAGATGTCGCCATCCTGGCTCTCAACACCAGGATGGACCAGATCATGCCGTCAACTCTGGGTGTCCCAGGTGAGGCGAGTCCCAGACACAGACAGGACCCAGCTGATGGATGGCCCCATCTCGCTCGGGTTCACGTTTGGACCGTTCCGTGGAGGGCATACTGGAGGTCATTCTCCAGGAGAGAGAGCAGTCACTACAGCTCGCCTGAGTGTAGCCTCAAGCAGCACATTTGGGACAGGCCCACAGACAATCTGCAGGGCCTAGAAGGCCAGCCCCCAGGCAGCAGCAGCCCCACCCTCCTGCTGACCTACGCCAGCGACTCACCGGCAGGCAGGTGCCTACCCAGGTCCGCCATGGAAGAGCCAGGCCAAAAGCCAGCAAGAGGATGGGCAGTGGACACCTGCCCGCCCCACCTCCTGCGCCGCGGCCCTGAAGCGTTCCAGCAGCCTCTGGCCCACCCATATACCCCCCAGCAACTCTCCAATTGGAACCTCTGTACCCAGGTCTCCTGGGTGCTCCAAATTATAACAGTTGGCTACTCCCTACAGTTGCAGACCTGTCCACCCCCCTTCAGAGGCATGGTGTGGACACGAGTGAGGGACCCGTTGCAGTGTGTGGTGCTTCGTATCAAAAACGCGCCTCTCTGCGAAGTGTCCCCTCCAGGGCAGCACGAGGGATTCTATTCCCCATACTTCCTTGTGCCCAAGAAAGATGGCGGTTTCCACCAGATCTTGCATCTGAGGTGCCTGAATCGCCGCCTCAAGGTGTTGTGTTTCGAGATGCTCACCCTGCGCGCCATGTCTCAAGCTATCAAGCCTGGAGACTGGTTCACCTTGCTGGATTTGAAAGATGCCTACTTTCACATCCCCATTGAGCAGGTGCACAGGAAGTTTCTCTGCTTCGCCTTCAAAGGCAAAAAAGCAAAAGGTGTTTGAGTTCACTGTTCTCCCATTCGGCCTGTCTCTAGCTCCTCGCACTTTCTCCAAGTGCATGGACACAATGTTGGCCCCCTTGCATTGCCAGGGGGTCCGCGTTATCAATTATCTAGATGACTGGCTGGTCTGTTCGAACTCCAGGGATCAGGTTCAGTGCCACACAAGCCTGATCCTCGACCACCTCTCCGAGTTGGGCCTTTGGGTCAACAGAAAGAAGAGCTGTCGTGTGCCAACTCAGCAGGCACAGTTCCTTGGACTGTGCCTCGATTCCATCGCCATGCTGTTCACGCTGGTGCCAGAGAGAGTTGCCTCCATAAATGCGTGTCTCTCCCTTTTCCTGTTGACAGCCCGCGTCAGGGTGTCCCTTTGCCAGAGGCTGCTGGGCCTTCTAGTGGCTGCATCCCAAACCCTCCCCCTCGGCCTCCTTCATCTAAAACCTCTGGAGTGGTGGTTCGGGTCCCATAGGATGCATTCTCACCACGACAGAGCATGTCAAGTGACAGTCACTCAAGAATGCTGGAAGGTGCTCCATTGGAGGCAGATCTGAGGGAGGATGTGGCTTCCCCCCCTCTTCCCTCCACCGAGTGGTTTTGACAACAGAAGCTTCCAAGCAGGGTTGGGGAGCTGTCTGCAATGGACAGGGAGTCCAGGGCAGTTGGACAGTGCCCGTCAGGGCCCTCCATATCAATGCCCTGGAATTATGAGATGTTCCTCGGTCTCCGTCACTTCATGCTGGCCCTTCGGGGCAGTCATGTTTTAGTGCGGACAGACAACACAGCGGTGGTTGCCTACATAAACAGGCAGGGATGTCTCCGGTCACACACACTATATCGGCTAGTGCGTTGTCTGCTTCTTTAGACGCAGCCTCAGCTGCGCTCCAGAGCAGCCCACCTCCCGGGCATCTCCAACACGGCCCCCTGGTGTTGGAATTGTGCATCCACCCGCTGGTGATTCAGCAGCTTTGGAGCTGCTACGGCAGAAGTGAACCTCTTTGCTTCGGCGGAGTCCACAGATTATCCGCTATGGTTCTTCATTTGGGATCAGTCAGGGACCCTGGGGATCGACGCACTAGCCCACATGTGGCCGCACTGTCTCCTCTGTGCATTCCCAGCGTTCCCTCTTCTCCCAGTGGTTCTGGAAAAGATTAGGCAGGAATGAGTGACAGTTCTGCTGGTAGTGCCTTGCTGCCCCCCGCAAACTGTGGTTTGCGGACCTGGTTTCCCTCTTGGTCTTAGAGCCTTGGCAGCTTCCCCTGCGGGTGGACTTGCTGTTGGGTCTCGCCGCACATCTTTGTTCGGTTCTACAGGCTGGACGTGACAGGCCCGGTTCCTTCTATTGGGAATCCGGTGTTGGCTTGAGTTGAGCCTCAGTAGCCTATCAGGCACTGGCACCTGGCTTTTCTATCCCTGTCTGCCCTTGTTGAGCGTGCTTTGGAAAAGCAACACAGAACTGTTTTCCCTTCCTACTGGACTGTGACTTGTATATAGTTCATTCTGTAGGCGGGAGTGCATGTGTTTTTACACCTGTACCCCGCATTGTGCATAGTTCCATTGTCAGCAGGTCTGTGGCCCTGCACTAGCTATGCTAGCTGTGCTGATGGCCGCTGGTGTGTGTTCATCGGATAGTGTGTATATAGTTCATTTATTGACAGTAGTAGAGCGTCTGTTGCCACTAGCTGCTGGTCGGCAGTGTGTAACTTGCTCCTGTGTCCTGTGTGTGGTGCATGAGCTGGCTCCTGCACCCCTCAGTGTACAGTGAGGGAAAAAAGTATTTGATCCCCTGCTGATTTTGTACGTTTGCCCACTGACAAAGAAATGATCAGTCTATAATTTTAATGGTAGGTGTATTTTAACAGTGAGAGACAGAATAACAACAACAAAATCCAGAAAAAAGCATTTTAAAAAGTTATAAATTGATTTGCATGTTGATGAGGGAAATAAGTATTTGATCCCCTATCAATCAGCAAGATTTCTGGCTCCCAGGTGTCTTTTATACAGGTAACGAGCTGAGATTAGGAGCACTCTCTTAAAGGGAGTGCTCCTAATCTCTGCTCGTTACCTGTATAAAAGACACCTGTCCACAGAAGCAATCAATCAATCAGATTCCAAACTCTCCACCATGGCCAAGACCAAAGAGCTGTCCAAGGATGTCAGGGACACGATTGTAGACCTACACAAGGCTGGAATGGGCTACAAGACCATCGCCAAGCAGCTTGGTGAGAAGGTGACAACAGTTGGTGCGATTATTCGCAAATGGAAGAAACACAAAATAACTGTCAGTCTCCCTCGGTCTGGGGCTCCATGCAAGATCTCACTTCGTGGAGTTTCAATGATCATGAGAACGGTGAGGAATCAGCCCAGAACTACACGGGAGGATCGTGTTAATGATCTCAAGGCAGCTGGGACCATAGTCACCAAGAAAACAATTGGTAACACACTACACCTTGAAGGACTGAAATCCTGCAGTGCCCGCAAGGTCCCCCTGCTCAAGAAAGCACATGTACAGGTCCGTCTGAAGTTTGCCAATGAACATCTGAATGATTCAGAGGAGAACTGGGTGAAAGTGTTGTGGTCAGATGAGACCAAAATTGAGCTCTTTGGCATCAACTCAACTCACCATGTTTGGAGGAGGAGGAATGACCCCAAGAACACCATCCCCACCGTCAAACATGGAGGTGGAAATATTATGCTTTGGGGGTGTTTTTCTGCTAAGGGGACAGGACAACTGCACCGCATCAAAGGGACGATGGACGGGGCCATGTACCATCAAATCTTGGGTGAGAACCTCCTTCCCTCAGCCAGGGCATTGAAAATGGGTCGTGGATGGGTATTCCAGCATAACAATGACCCAAAACACACAGCCAAGGCAACAAAGGAGTGGCTCAAGAAGAAGCACATTAAGGTCCTGGAGTGGCCTAGCCAGTCTCCAGACCTTAATCCCATAGAAAATCTGTGGAGGGAGCTGAAGGTTCGAGTTGCCAAACGTCAGCCTCGAAACCTTAATGACTTGGAGAGGATCTGCAAAGAGGAGTGGGACAAAATCCCTCCAGAGATGTGTGCAAACCTGGTGGCCAACTACAAGAAACGTCTGACCTCTGTGATTGCCAACAAGGGTTTTGCCACCAAGTACTAAGTCGAAGGGGTCAAATACTTATTTCCCTCATTAACATGCAAATCAATTCATAACTTTTTGAAATGCTTTTTTCTGGATTTTTTTGTTGTTATTCTGTCTCTCACTGTTAAAATACACCTACCATTAAAATTATAGACTGATCATTTCTATGTCAGTGGGCAAACGTACAAAATCAGCAGGGGATCAAATACTTTTTTCCCTCACTGTATATAGTTAATTGGAATAGACAGTTGAGCTTGTCCGCTCCTTGTTAAGTTGAGCGTGGACACCTTGCTCCTGTTGTTAGTGAGGGCACATTGTGCCTTGCTATGTATATAATTCATTTGCCAGCATTCTGTGGCCCTGCCCTAGATATGCTAGATGTGCTGGGGGCCACTGCTGCTGTTTCCAGCAGAAGGCACTTGAGTTGACTCTTGTTGCCCCACTGTGTATATAGTTACATTATTTAATTAAATTATCCAGCAGTGGCTATCCAGTTTGGTGCGAGAAACCTTCTAACTCGAAAGATAAAGATAGGTTTGCGTATGCAACCGTGGTTATCTGAGAAAAGAAGCACTGCCCAAGAGTTGCAAGCTCCCAGCAAAAAGAGGAAGTCTTTGTGCAGAAGTCACCTTTTATACAAACAGGAAGTGGAAGGGTCCTTGTTGAGTGATGGGCAAAAGGGCCAATGGCAGCTTTGATAGACAAATGTCTTTGATATGTTCCAGCGATGCGCTCTGAAAACCCCTCCCCCCTGTGCAGTGCTTCTTTTCTCAGATAACCACAGTTGCATACATAACCTATAATTTCTTAATTCCCTATATGGAAGCATATTATCACTGACCCAGATGTTTTAAATTGGCTTCTAAGTGTGTTCTCCAAGATGGTAAAACACAAGACTTTGGTAGGGGCACAAAGAGTAGCTGTTTTCAGTTCTTTGAGAACAGATGGTTCTTTTGATCAATACAGGCAATTAAACACAATACTTTTTAAATAGCTTATAAATTATATATAGTTTATGAACCGTCTTAAATTAATTATCCACCTTCATTTGTCCTTCAGATACATTGTTTGGTCTTGGAAACAAAACTGGAACTACTTAATCACAAAAGCTATATGGAATGGCCTGCAAGTGACTTGTCTGCTAAAGAGCACAAAGTAAAAGGCTATTGCATCTGGGTCTGTGAGTCCAAAAATGTATTTATTGCAACCAGATTGACTTGCAAGTAGTTATATTTTGGGGGGCAAATTCAAATGTCTTCTTTTAGTGCACACCGGCAGGTAGTATATTTAGGACAAAGAAGTGAAGCTTATCTTAAGGAGAACATCATACCCACGGTTTTGCTTTGGGTCTGTCATGCTCTCCCCGATGCTGGGGCCCTTATAAGAACACATGGGATGGATGGGATCCAGAATATGCCAGGATTGTTTCGGCAATAAACCCCATAAACTAAAGATCAGTCACAAAATGGACTGTCCAGTATGATAATGACAAAAACTATGACCAAATGGTGCAGGGAGTACAAACTCAGTGACCTTGATTGGCCATCACAATCTGCAGGCCTCAATCCAATAGGAACTGAAAAGAGCAAGCACAGAGCACACAACCTGGAGGCACTGCAGGGGCTGTGTGTGGAGGAGGTCTCGAGTAACCTCCTACTGAGAAGCTGATGAACCCATTAAGAGGCTACTGGATGTGTCTTCTTTATGTTAGCAAAGGCAAAGTGGATTCATGAAACACTGATTGCATTCTGAACATTATGTATTTAGATGTGACTATTTCTTTTTGCTGTTTTTGCTATCGATAAATACAATATGTAAAGTCGTGCAATTATTTTCTTTTTGATGTATGTATTTGTATGAAAACATTCCAAATCAAACCTTTCACCTACACGCGACTCATACAAATCTGTACCCTATAATTTTGTAGTAGTAGAAAGTGACTTCTGACAATACATTAAGCTGCAATTAGTAACTTTTTAGTAATTTGCAATCTAGCTCCAAGTCATTCACTACTTATTTATTATAAGACAAATGGCGTAAGACTGATTTTGTGAAGGGCTGTTTAGCCTGTTTTTTCATCGTTGTCCTTCCAGTGTTCTTCCAGAAGAGGGCATTTTGCTTGAGACATTTCCATGTCAGAAAGGAGAACAGTTCTGCTTCTCTGTGCATTTGCAACCATAATGTGCTTTTATGTTCAAAAGAATGCAATACATAACTATTTAATTTTAGATTATTATATGTTGTATCTGAAATTGTGTCCACATCATTCATTCAAATTAATACTCTCAATTAACACACACACAAACATATATATATAATAACTGACTAGAGTTTAGTAGATCACACATTGTCTGATCTGTTCAGTTCTATGCAAAGACAACATAATTTGTTCTTTGCACAAATAATGTCTGACTAAATCATGTTGATTTTAACTCAGTTTGTATCTTGGTTTCCATATGACTAAACACATGTTTATTATACAATATCATTTTAAAATAGTAACTCCAGTCATGCTCAAGATATTTGAAAAAAGGTTTAAGATTAAATTAACATGGAACCTTTAGTAATTAGAACTTTCCCTGTGTATAATGGCACAAACTTTTTCAGCACCTCTACTGGACTTCGCTGGCTGAAGTGTGGCATTAAAAACAGCGCAGACGAAGTTACAGGCTGCATGTTGACTGCAAGATTAGAGGGAGCCACCCAGCATGCGTCTGGGGTTAATCATTCAAGCAGGCAGGGCTGGAGGAAGGGAGGACCAGACTTCTCATCTTTCCCACAAAGGAAGAATCCTGTATGACAGGATTGGAAAATGGACCTGCTTATGTCTGGGCAGCCTGCGGTTAATCAACCAGTTCTTTTCCTGCCAGAGGAACAGGAAAGCATTACATGTAATAGCTGGATTTAAAAGCAAAGACAAGTGTCCATTCTAGTCACCCTTAGAATGTTATTTCTCCTGTTTCTGTGACCTCTAACACAAATAAAAGCCATTACTAAGAGAGCTGAAGGGAAACCATTGGGGGAATTACATGGCAAAACACTCAGCTCAGCTCAGTCCTGTAGTTTCCAGATGTTTAATAATATATAAACATGAGTTTAACTGAAAAAATGCTATATCAATATAAAGGGAAAAACAAACAAACACACACAACCCCCACCCCCCACCCTAACAACCCCCTCCAGAAAACACTCATGGCATTTATTTTTATGTAAGCAGAATGTGTTAGCCAGGGCCACACTGACTATCTTCGTCTCTCCTGGATTTCTGTCAGGCCTTAATGGAAATGGTTTCAGACTGGACTGTGGCCTATGTACAATGAATGGTCTTGCTATGAGGTGTTGGCTGAGGGATTATTGACAACCTGCTGGAGACAATAGTTGCCCTGTATTTAACCCTTTGCTGATGATACTGTGGTTTACTCCCCACTCAGCCTGTTGTGTGTGCTTGTTTGGTGTCATGGCTGTTGGTGTGGGATGGGCAACTGCTCAGTGAACCCCTCTCTCATCACTTCCTGTTCCTTTGGGAATCCAGCCTTTTACTTCAAGAGACTGAGGTTCCGAGGGTGAGGATGTGGTTCATTTTCTACCTCTCTGCAGCTATGACAACAACCA
Source organism: Amia ocellicauda (assembly GCF_036373705.1). Classification (NCBI taxonomy): domain Eukaryota; kingdom Metazoa; phylum Chordata; class Actinopteri; order Amiiformes; family Amiidae; genus Amia; species Amia ocellicauda. The sequence continues at coordinate 46,957,544 of NC_089850.1, forward strand.
GAAACACCACTATTGTTCTTTCAAATGTTAACCTGGGTAAACATCCTACATGGATACTAATTCATTTTAGAGAAACTTTACAATGCTGCATAAGAGCTCCGGTGGCTCCAATCTAGCTGCTGATGCTGTTGGTCACCCTTCTACCCTGCTGATTGCAAAACAAAATGTGATCTTTCACCCTTTCACCACCAATCAGTGAACACAGCCAGTCTAATGGGGGAGGGAGGCAGGGTATAAGCACATGCATAAATCCCATCAAAAAACCCTCACAAATATGCTCCGCAAGTACACCTAGTCAGTTATTTACAATCGAATAAACAATTATGTTTCAAAATCCCCAAGGATTCGCAAGAGCCTGCAAGCCCCCTGAAGAGCTCATTAAATGTAACTGCCCTACAGCAGACCTGGCACAGAGTCAGCCAGACCCGCTCAGGAATCCAGGCTGGCTCGCCACAATATGAAACAATATCATATCATAGTTTGTGCATTTAAAATAAAACGAGCAGCCCAGACATAAAGCTTTCCATTGTATGAACACTTACAGGTATGTAAACGGCAGGAAACAAAACTTCAGTAGTGCTGTCCTACATTTACACACGTGTGTGTGTGTGTGCGTGTGCATGTGTGTGTGTTTGTTTGTGTTTGTGTGTGCATTAAAAAAAATATGGTTTAGGAATTGTCAAAATATAATTGTAATGTTATATATTACATTCATTTAAAATAATGAGCACATATAAATGCCTACATAGCCACAAATTGTAAAAAGCATGTGATGTTCTTGAGCCTATAGAGTCAACAGAGACATTTGAAATATTTTAGACTATACTGCTCCTCCATTTGGATGAAAGAAGCTGATAGGGCATCATCTCCTATCTCACTTAGACAATGACACAGAACACACTTCCAATCTGACTCTTACTGTTTTAGGTTTGCAGGTAAGATCAGCTCACAGACAACAATAGCTAATTCCTTTTGTTTAACATAGTGTGGGGACATTATCTAGAGTTCATTTGAATTGAGGAGAGGTACAGTAGATGCTGCACTGGAGCAAGGAACTTGTGAAGTAAAGCATGCCATAGCCCTATGCTTTGAGATGAGCCCCTGTTATATATATGATATAATATTTTGAGATTTACTGTGGTGTGGATGGCCCTTTAAATGGAGTAGTCCATGTTCAGTCCTCCACCCTGGGTTCATGTGAGAGTGGGCTAATGCGTACAGGCACTTTCTTCCACTAATTAGTTTGTGAGTCATCAGACTTCAAGTGGGCAGCTCTGTTCAGGAAGGAAGAATAACTTGCTGTTGCCTGAATGATCAGGGGGGACCGAGAGTTTGGAAAGCAGAATAATACTGCAGGGTCAGGCTGTGTCCTCCAGGTACCTGTTACCAGAGTTTAAAATAACTGACCTCTCCTGTTAAAAATGAAGGCCACAGAGTGAATTCTTAAATGGCCTCTATGAAAACGTGTATGGAAATGAACTGAATGTTGTGGTCAGGAGGAAAATATTTTGCAGGGAGGAGTGGCACTGACTTTTGTAAATTTGGAAATGATTATGATGAAATGGCTCCCGACATGTAATAAGCAGGCAACATATTAAATGTATGGCCTCTGTGTTAAACACTTAGGCTGGTGTTAGGAATCAGATATTGGTATCTGTCAGTGAGATTGTACAGGGTTAACAATCTGAATTTTTTCAAAATTCAATTTCAATCAGTCAATTTATATTTGATATAGTGCCCTTCGCAGGCTGCTTCACAGATAAATAGAACAATATTCAGCCGGGGAGTAGAAAAAATATTAGTTTACTTAGGAAATGCTTTACTTAGGAAAATGCATTAAATGTTATTGTGGCATTTTGAATCCCATGGTCAGAAGGGGTGCGACCATAATACTTGCTGATGGGCATCACGTATGCTAGCGTTACCCCTGTCTGAAGGTCTGCAATTAATTAAAATAAGCTGTCAGGAGATAATAGATGTGCTGCTGCCACAAAGCATGTGGTATTGATGACAGAAATATCTTATTATTTCACAACACAGTATTCACTAGTCTGGATTACTTCATTTTAGGCCTAGCTGCAGCCATACTGCAAGGGCAGCCCTTACGGAGTGGCAGTATGCAAGGATTTCCTGAACAGTTTGTTTATAAAAATACTTGGTCTCCTGAGACTAATGAAATGCACCAGATACCGCAGAAGTGTTTCCTCTGTGTGCAGAGAGCATGTCTATTGGAACGTGTGGTAAGTGTGCCTTACGTCGAAGAATCAAATAGTGTTATGCATGAAAAATCTCATTCTGATAGATAAATTAATACTTAGATAAATAAATAAATACATAAATAGATAGATATTATACAGGTTTTTAAATGCCTTTTTGACTGAATATTCACATGGTCCAGAAACTGTAACCTATCTATGAATTGCAACTATTGCACTTGTGCCCATTTGCATCTTTGACAAACAATCAAGTCAATAATGTACGATAGGTAGCTCAGGTAGAAGAAAAAACACATTAGATCTGTGATTGCATAGCCCTGTGTTGTAGGTCATACTCTCATTGTACAGCAGTACAGCATTAAATATCCACCAACGCTGCCTTCTGTTGTCACTTGAAATGCATCCGAAAATGTAAACAGAACTTAGTGTCAGCAGACAGCAGACTGACTTCCCTGTCTGGCTGTCGAGGGGGGATGGATAAGAAGCATTTAAACCCACATGCTGTTTAAATTTTGAAACAAGTGATGTGTGGAGTGAGACTCGTTTGCCTATTTATAAATCGTTAAAACTCATCCGGCTTTCATAATACAAAAAAAAAAAATCTAGCAATGTCTGTTTTTTACACAAACATGAGAATACGAGACTTATGTGAAAAGACCTTCTTGTGAATTTGAGGTTTTAAGTATTTCCTTGGAAATTCTATTCATAGACATGGTACCTAAGAAAATACTTGTTTCTTTCTTTTTTTGGAAGGGAGTTTATTACAAGATATTTTTTTCCACTGGCTTTTGTTTAAATGTGGATAAAGGTTCTGTCTGAATGTCCCTAATAATTCCAAGCCAAAGAATGCCACCCAGTATAGGCAAACAAAGGACTCACATTTCTGCACAGAATGCAGAATGCTGTCAGGTTGTCTGCCACTGTGAATGCAAGCAGAGCGAAAGTGGATTTGCATTTTCTTATTTAATCTCACAAAGATCTCTAAATCTTGTGCAAGAGTGCCAAATATATATATATATATATATATGTTTTAAGATGGTCAAATTAATTTAATGATTCTGAAGAATGTAAAAGTTAAGCAACTATTTCCAGTATTATTTATTCTATTACCTTTTTTAAGTTTGAAAGACACGTAAATACTGAATTCACTTAAATGCGACTTGACTACAGTTAAGTCCAAATGTATGTATATATATATATAAACATACACAGACAGGTGACATATTAAAGGAAAAAACTACATAAAGTGTTTCAGTAAGGTGTTGGGCCACCACGAGCCACCAGAACAGCTTCAATGCTCTTGGCACAGATTTTACGAGTCTCTGGTAACTACTGGAGGGATGAACACCATTCTTCCAAAAGATATTCCCTCATTTGGTGTTTTGATGATGGTGGTGGAGAACGCTGTCTAACACGTTGGTCCAAAATCTCCCATAGATGTTCAACTGGGTTGAGATCTGGTGACTGTGAAGGCCATAGCATATGATTCAGATCATTTTCATACTCATCAAACCATTCAGTGACCTCACGTGCCCTGTGGATGGGGCATTGTCATCCTGGAAGAGACCACTCCCATCACTATAGAAATGTTTTACCATAGGATAAAGGTGATCATTCAGAATAACTTTAATGATTTGTAGTGACCCTTCCCTCTAAGGGGATAAGTGGACCCAAACCATGCCAGGAAAATGCCCCCCACAGCATAATAGAGCCTCCAGACCCCCCTCACTGTAGGGGTCAAGCAGTCAGGCCTGTACCGTTCTCTTGGTGTCGCCCACTTGTCGAGAACGCTAGCCAGTTGAGCATCTGTGACTGAAGCTCCTGCCATTCGTGCCCCAATAATGACCCCTCTTTCAAAGTCACTTAGATCCTTTCCTCTTGCCATCTTGATCCAAAATCGAGGTCAGCTGGTCCTGCTCAGCATTTGTATACATGCCACAGAGCATGATAGGATGTTAATTGCTTAATTGTATCATGCAGTACACCTGATTGGAGGCATCGGCATTCGTTATGTTCCTCCACTCATTTATTCAGGTTTTTCCTTTAATTTGTCACCTGTCTGTATATATATATATATATATGTATAGATAGATAGATTGATAGATAGATAGATAGATAGATAGTTAGATAGATAGAGAGAATAATGAATGTAAAACATTCTGAAGTCGTACTTTCCTCAGTTTTGAAAAAGTAACTGGCTCAAATATAGACAATAAACTCATACAGGATCAGATTGACTGATTAATAATCACATTTTCATATGACCCTATACTCTTGCATACAAAGGCCATATTGTAATATATACACTCACCTAAAGGATTATTAGGAACACCTGTTCAATTTCTCATTAATGCAATTATCTAACCAACCAATCACATGGCAGTTGCTTCAATGCATTTAGGTGTGTGGTCCTTGTCAAGACAATCTCCTGAACTCCAAACTGAATGTCTGAATGGGAAAGAAAGGTGATTTAAGCAATTTTGAGCGTGGCATGGTTGTTGGTGCAAGACGGACCGGTCTGAGTATTTCACAATCTGCTCAGTTACTGTGATTTTCATGCACAACCATTTCTAGGGTTTACAAAGAATGGTGTGAAAAGGGAAAAACATCCAGTATGCGGCAGTCCTGTGGGCGAAAATGCCTTGTTGATGCTAGAGGTCAGAGGAGAATGGGCCGACTGATTCAAGCTGATAGAAGAGCAACTTTGACTGAAATAACCACTCATTACAACCGAGGTATGCAGCATAGCATTTGTGAAGCCACAACACGTACAACCTTGAGGCGGATGGGCTACAACAGCAGAAGACCCCACCGGGTACCACTCATCTCCACTACAAATAGGAAAAAGAGGCTACAATTTGCACAAGCTCACCAAAATTGGACAGTTGAAGACTGGAAAAATGTTGCCTGGTCTGATGAGTCTCGATTTCTGTTGAGACATTCAGATGGTAGAGTCAGAATTTGGCGTAAACAGAATGAGAACATGGATCCATCATGCCTTGTTACCACTGTGCAGGCTGGTGGTGGTGGTGTAATGGTGTGGGGGATGTTTTCTTGGCACACTTTAGGCCCCTTAGTGCCAATTGGGCATCGTTTAAATGCCACGGCCTACCTGAGCATTGTTTCTGACCATGTCCATCCCTTTATGACCACCATGTACCCATCCTCTGATGGCTACTTCCAGCAGGATAATGCACCATGTCACGCAGGTCGAATCATTTCAAATTGGTTTCTTGAACATGACAATGAGTTCACTGTACTAAACTGGTCCCCACAGTCACCAGATCTCAACCCAATAGAGCATCTTTGGGATGTATTGGAACGGGAGCTTCGTGCCCTGGATGTGCATCCCACAAATCTCCATCAACTGCAAGATGCTATCCTATCAATATGGGCCAACATTTCTAAAGAATGCTTTCAGTACCTTGTTGAATCAATGCCACGTAGAATTAAGGCAGTTCTGAAGGCGAAAGGGGGTCAAGCACAGTATTAGTATGGTGTTCCTAATAATTCTTTAGGTGAGTGTATATATATATATATATATATATATATATATATATATATATATATATATTTTTTTTTTTTTTAATATATTTTTTTTCTCTGACTCTCACTTCTGTATCATATGTCAAATGCTTATCTGTTTTTAAGTTCCCTTTCTAAAATCCCCATTCATCTGAAGATGTTTGAGGGTTACTAAGGCAATAAAACAACAGCACCTGGAAAGACTCTAAATTCTGCCCTAGCAGTCACTACACGATATTGCATGTACTAGGTGTTTGTGATTGAAAAAATTAAGCTGCTATCTTCTTGACACAATTAAGTAGGTTGTCCATTACAAGCCTAACATAAAAAAGAAATTGGACAAGCTTGAAGGATCAATTTATAAATCACATACATCCTTAAATATTTACGCTTCTCTTAGAAATACAGTCTAGATCTTTAATTAAACAGATGCCACACGTAGCGGTGTGGATTCAATGCAGATGTAAGCAGAGGCATTGGCTTCTGGTTGGGTAAATCAGGCCTTGCCAACTGAAAATCTTGACGGTTGAATGCATTTGGAGTTAGCAATAAAGCAATAAAGCTAGTCTGATAAGGGAAACTGCTTCTGTAAAATGCATGTGTTTACTTTTCAGTCCTTAAATTAATGTTCCACATATAAAATGTAATCAGAAATTTTGGCATAGGTCAGGGTATGTCTCTATGTAACACTGAAAGTTTCAGTATTTTACAGACACTCACTGTCTTTCACACATTGACTGATTAAAAGATGACAATGACCTTATAAAGAAAACTACTGTGCATATCTCTCAATACATTGTTTGGAAACAAACGTGTTTATTGTTTTGCAATGGTTCCTGTATTGTGGCATGATCTATGCTGACCTGTGAGCTTGATACCCCAGGCTCTGATAGTGAACACATATCATATAAATATAATACATAATAGTTATAAATATAACTGTATAATATGATGCTGTACTTAAAGAATGGTTTCATGTCCAGGAGTTCACAAATCTGTTGTTGAATTACATGTTTACATCTCTGTGTGAGCCTTGCTCCTTGCACCGAAAAGCTTTCAGATTCGGACTTGTCTGATCACAGGAACTTATCACACGACTTATTGGGCTCAGTGCTGGTGTGAGAGGAGTTACAGCGGAGGAGATGGCAGTCAGCTCCAGACTCTGTTGGGGGCCACAGCAAAGCAAAATTACTGCAGTTTATAGGCAGACATAATAGGGGGTGGGGGGATTCACATTTTTGCCACTGATTATTGACTCCAGCTCTGGGCAGACTGTGTTTATGTGCAGCATGGTCTGAAGTCATCCTGTAGGTCTTTTGTTGTGAGGATGCTTCCATTATGGATGCTATCACAGATATTTTGTTTGGAGCCCCAGACGTGAGAAGAGTATTGGCTATACGCCTTAAATAAAATCTTATAAAATAAAATCTTGATTTACTTCTATAGGTGCCAGATGCTTCTGCATAGTTAGAACAGGGTGAGGAGCAGTCTTGCCTGCTTGTGTGCGTATTTGTGGTCAATGAAGAATTTAAGGAATAATCTTACATTCCCATTTGGAAATCTGCCCCAAAGGTGCACACCTTGGCAGAGCATCCAAAACAGAGTGAAGGCTAATCGGGCCATTAAAATTTATTCTGGCAGGTCTGGTCTATTTTAATTTTCTCTGTGCCAGGCTTTTTTGGTATATGCCAAAATACACTAATACGCAGAGGCTCCATATATTAAAATGTTGAATTGGGGTATAAAGAACATTCTTTTTGCATACTGAACCTTGCTATCTTTTTCAGGCTGTTGCTGTGCATGTTACAGGACTCTCGATGGGTGAGAATCCAGGCACCCCGGCCCTGCTGTTTTCAATTAGCATACCAGTCCCCATGGGTTGTCCAGCTTTATTAATGGCTGTGTGCAGGGCTGCGCTGGGGCTACGCTGGGGTTGCGTGAGATCCCCTGGCAGAATGCTAGTCCTCTGGGGATGGTACTACCTTGCCATGACTGTGCACTGCTTTTCTGCAGCAGTAGTCTGAAATTCCCTTCAAAAAACCTGGCCTGTCAGCATATGCATCAAAGCACACTGCTGAGGAAAAGGCTAAGTTAATTGTTGAGACAATAACAGAAGTCTCTGTGAGACAGAAGAAAATAAAAGAGAAACATATGCAGTCTTCCTCCTAGTCTTTGGGCATTATATATCGTCAGGCTATTGTGAGACTGTGCTCCAGCAAATGGTAGGTGTGTAGTTTATCAAAGTAAATACCAAATAAAATCAGGGTTTACAGTCTACCAGAAATCATTAACTGCGGCCCAGCTTCCACACAGAGTATAGATAGAGAATTTTGAGTGACAATGTTCATGCAAAACCTTGTTAAAAGTTGAATGTGGTCAAATTAAGAAGCCCCAATAAATAATTTAAAGGCAACATGTGACACAAGTTCTTCATGGAAGTAATGACTGCAGGTTAGAAGGTGTATCGGCCTGAGCCATTTTGAACTGCAAGGAAATAGGTTGATTAATGCAGTCTGTAACCCAAATGTCCCTGGGCTTTAGGAATTTAATTCCAAGTAGAGGAATATGTTCATTGATGATCTGTTTGCAGGGTTTAAAGTATGTTGTCTTGTTATTGTAAACTGTTTGTTTGTGATTGATTTCAGCTAAGGTATGTTTTTCTATGTTAGCAGTTTAACTTGTGTCTCTTTCCATTCATAAAAAATATTGCAAAAGCTAACTTAAGGAATCTGTGTCTGTCTGGAAGTAGAATGTCTTTCTCAGGAGATGTAAACTCTTACATTTTTTAAAATCTAAATGTTATCCATGAAAAAACAAATGCAGTTCATTATAACAAATAAATCATTACTTCACAGAGTAAGAAGCACGGCTCTGGCAGTCCCTGTGTGTTTGGTGCTTAGAGAGGGAAGCAGAACAGAGTATGGATACCTTGTAAAGTTTTGGACGACTGAAAGGAAACTCTTAGTCATTTGATTAAAACAAACTGAGTTTTCTCACTTTTCCTCGGTTAACAGTCCACCAATGACCTGTTATAAGAGTTTGATAATTTTTCAGTTCCAGATGTAGCTGAAACAGAATTTGCCAATTAAGTGCTGCAGTGGTAAATATGCCTGGGGACACCTCAGATAGAAATAATGCTTGTGTAACTATTTGAATACCTGGGTTACCTAAACAATGCATGTGAAATGGCTCTCCTATGAAAAAAACTAATTTGTACTACTTACATGTCTGTTTTGATGATATTTTAATATAGTTTGTGTGGTTTTAAAATACTAAATACTGCATTCCAGTTCTGAAGGGACTACAATTAAGGAACTACTCAGAGACATTAGTGGACTCACATCACTTCTGCTCTGGCCTGCAATGTCTCAATAAGTCCAACTCTGGCAGCTCCACAGGGGCACTAATATTGTTGTTTTCATCACTTTGAAGAAAATTGGAAATGTGCAGATCAATTCATGGACTGAAACTGATTTTGCTCCTTAATGTGAACACAGAGAAAAGGCAGATGATATGGCATTTTAGTGGTGAATCATGCTGAGTATTTTGTTTTTTACTCACTGACCTCTGTGGACAGTGTGGTTTATTCATAAGGAAATTGGTGTCTTTCAGTGTCCTACCATTTCCCAATGGTCTTCTGGTTGCCAGAGCAGCAAATGTAAAAGTGTTTTATTCATATCATGGTGTGATTATTAGCATACACAATTTGCTATATGGTGAACGGAGTCTACCTGTGTTGCTAAATTGTCATTGTTATCAGGCCATGGTGTAAATTAATCATACTAATTTTGAAAATATTTTAATTAATAATATTATTTATCTCAGATTCATACATATAACTGGTACCTTTCTACTCAGTTATATTTCTGCTTTTTTTAACTGCATCTCCACTATTGTTAATTATACTGAACTGCACTGATATATTTTACATCTGATTTTATTTGAGCTGTCCTTGCATAAGAATCAGGCACAGTATTTTGTTGTTGATCTTAGTTAATATTCTTCTGTTACATATTACATTGCACATTGTATTTACTCATTTTTATGTTTTGCATCTATTGTAGTAAGTTGAGTGAAATGTGTATTTTGTGTATTTTTGTAGATGTGTATAGTTTGTGACAATTATATGTAGCCTGGGGTAAGTTCGTCTTCTATGAAATTATATATAATAACATAATCTCTATCACGGCTCTATCACGAATAATAACAGCCTCTGATTGGATACATGGCATCATATGACTCTGTATAAACAGCATATAGCGTGGACAGTATACAAATGAGCCTGATCCCTCTTATAATTCACAACACATTGCAACATCCTGGGTGGGTTGGTTTGTGTGAACACAAGGAGCACCAGCATACACCAGGACAACAGCACCCCGCCTGGTTTGAATCTGATAGCTAGGGCCTGTATAGCTACCAAGATGATAATGCACTACATCGTAAAACTGGGTATAGCACTGAAAGCGTTTCATGGCCTGCTGTACTCTGTCAAAAGCAGAGCAGCAGTGCAGCAGTGCTTCAGGCGGAGGCTGGGCCTACACCCTATTAGACAGACATGAGCGGGTGTCTTTGGCATGTTGTCTGTTATCCCAATATTTCAGATTAGTATAGTGAATACTCAAGACTGCACAGATCACATCTTACATCTTACAGACTGCACGACATAACAGCTGCTCCGCTGTTCATATGACACATTGATGTATAAGAGAACAGTGTTGTAAAAGGAAAACTGTATTCTTCAAAGAAAGTTAATTGGACATGCTAACCATACATATGCGTAAGTATTACTATGAAATAATTTCTCCATTGACTTTCTTTTAATATGCTTACTTCGTCAATCAGACAATACATAGTACATTTTGTCACTACAGTATGAAAATGAAGTTCACTCACCAAATAAACCTGTATTCAAGTTAAATTATATCAGTAACAAGCAAGTTTAATGGTATGACATGTAAATGACCACCATATGTCAGAAACCTGGTGTTAACATATTGCTGTCTCGTATGATGCAGTGCTATATTGTTGTTCATTTTTGTGTGAATCTGACTGTCTAATAATGCTTTTCCCAAGGTGGCAAGAGTAACGAGGGGGCTATACATTAAGAGTTGGACTCATCTGGATGCATTACTTCACAGTATTGCTGAAATGATTTTATTTTGACTTAAGTGTGTCACATAGCCTTGGGGGCTTTACTGACACCTGCAGCAGAAGCTAGCACAAGGAAATGTGATGTAATTGGTATCTCTCCTCAAACATCTAGTTTTCACCACATGAGCAACGCAGTTAGAGAGGTGAGAATAAAGGATGTTTAAGGCAGAATGACCTAATTCTAACAAATCTCACACCTTTTTAAAGAATACGACAATCTCCTTGCCAAAACCCAACCTCCAGCCAAGTTACATTAAATCAAACTGCCTCAGTGGTACAGTTAATTACTAAATCGTTAAAAAAACATTTAAAATGCTGTCTTTCTGTCCAAAGACACAACTACACTAAACATATCATATCCAATTTGTTTTATCCACAGAATGATACAAACGAACCCCGTTTTCAAACCCCTGTGTGTACTGAAGGGCACAGCACAGCTGTGATAAATTAACTGGTGATTTTTGCAGCAAGATAAATCACTGTTTAATAGTTGAGATTACTGCCAGAATTCGGCAGGGCGTCTTTTGGATTATACAGACAATTGCAATATCATCATGTACAAGACAGATTGAATAGCTTATGGTTTTGACACAGACATTGCTAAAATCACAATTTCAAATACATTTGTGGATTATCAATAATAACAATGATAATAAAACCAACAACAAGAAAAGGTGTAAATCAAGCTGTTAGTTTTAATTTAATGTTGTTAATTTCTGATTTTAACAACACTAAATTGATGTTTAAAAGGGGGCAAGGCAAGCTCAGCGCATTTGTGGGTTGCCTTTTCATACTGGAGTGTACTTTAATTTGAAAGCCTTTAATGGAGGTCTGAGCAAAGATTGTGCTCCCAAAAAGGCTGTGTGCTTTAGCAGAATGAGCCTTTCTTTCTATTTTCTGGCACACTTGGAGGCAATGTGAGGTTTGAAAAGGATTTAAGTCCTCTATGGGCACTTCAAGTTTTTTCCCAGGCAAAAATTCTCATGCTTTTTCTTTTTCCTATAGCAGCTATATTCAATCACCTCTTCACTATTATTACGATTTGTTAAACATATAGTTATCTTATTTTATTTATTTCCAATTATTTCACATCGAAATTCAGTAGTTTTATTTAGTTTGTTCTGTTTGTATGTATGCAATATAAATATATTTTAAACATGTTAAAGACTAGTTACTCAGTTTAATTTCAGTTTAAGGTTAATTTTCCAGGGAAGTGAAGCTAAAAGTTATTTTTTTTAAGCATTGAAAGTCTAAATATCATGGCCAGTATGGAAGGTGTATCCTCTGGTATCATTTCATCCTGAAATGGAAAAGCAAATGCTCCTTGCTTCAGTCCTTACTTCTTCCTACCCTTTTAAAGTCTTCTGGGGAGAATTCTGTGGGTTCAAAGAAATATTTTGTTGTCTGATATTATCAAATTAGATATTTAATTAAGCTCCCCCTCAATCACATTAGTACTCTGTACTACATCCAGCTTTACTTCATATGATTTTCTGTTGCATGCAGATTATAATTTAAAAAGTGATCTAGATCATGCTGCCCTGTTATAACCTGTATTTGTGTTCTACCTCATTATTTTTTTTGCTTGTGTATAATTACACATTTGTTAAGAGAGGTCTGAATATGCCACCTAATAACTCTGGGTTATGTGCTCCTTGGACCCACTCCAAGGCCATGCATGCTACAATGGTATCCTATAGTTATTTTTCAGGTAGAGAATATTACCCAAAGGGGTGTGGGACATTGCATGGTGCAGTGGAAACATATTAATTATATTTTTTATAAAGCTGCTGATAGGCTGCTGTGTGCTTTAAGGCATCCTCTCCTTGTATCTGGTTTAAATAGTACTCTCTAGTTTACTACCAGGCCTTAAATGAGTACTTGGTCTTAGTGGTCCTGCAGCCTCTAGGCCCTCACAACCTGGGTGGAAATATGGTTATATGGAGAAACCTGGCAGCTTCCTCTGTGGGCAGATCTCCAGTCCCAATTGCAGGATGCACTTTGGCATCCGAACCCAGACATCCTGCAACTCTGGGTCTGGCCCCTGAGCGGGAGCTTTTCACAACCCTATGGCTGTCAGATGCCCTAGTGGTGACTATTTAGTCAGCGGGAGCTCCTTCTACGAGGGAGCGCAGTACTCCTAACACTGGCAGTGGTGTCTGAACACGGGACATGACCCAATCACTTGTCCCCTGGCAGTGCTCCTGCAATTTTCTATGGCTGTTATTCAGTTTGCAGTTGAGCATGGCTTTGTGGCTCCTGCTCCTGGTTTAGTCTAACTGGTGGTGTTCAGGTTCCTGTTCCTTCCCCGCCCCCTTCATGCTGTTGTTGTCATTTGTTTGTGCTCAGGTTGAGGCCTCACCTCCATGTAGGCTTTTGTCTCCGATTTGGCTTCCCTGAATCCTGTCGATGGTTTTCCTCATGATGACTTCGATGCTCAGTATTCCATCCCCCTTTGGGTAATGTTCTCGACTTGAAAAATAACGATTGGTTGTTAATGTAATGTTAGAAAATGTGTTCATGAGTTCCCATGGCAATGTGTAGTGGTCCATCTTCTTTTGGGTAGTATTGTCTTCTCAGGTAATCATTCTATTAGGCAGAAAGACATTGTTAAACTTTAAGCAGGTTATCTTAGAGTAAAAGAGCCTTCAAACAGTGAAAAATATATTATGATGATTCACCATTGATAATGTGGTTCCTGCATTTCCCTTCTAGTCTCATCATGACCAAACTTAGCATTTAGTTGGCATGTGCACTTCAACAATGTCCTAATTGCAGTGGATTTTCTCAAACATAACTCACCTTTAAAGTAGATGGCAAGAGATGATTTATAGGGCTCTGAACTACAAAACCTTTTAAACTCAATTGCTGGAGGTGTTTCAATTGTATACACAGGCAAACTAAATGTGGAAAAAAACTTTGCAAAAAGTATTCACCTGAAATACAGACAGACACACTTTTAGTTTTGAATATTTTCCTTGCAGTTCTAGTAGGAAGGGAGAAGGGAATGCTTTCTATCCAAAGCGACACACTGTAGGAAAGAACTGTTTGGCAGGGAGGAAGTGAGCCAGTTTCTACTGCGAAATGTAACCTACAATGAAAAATAATCTGAAAAATATAAAATCTATTGCTAAAAATAAGTGTTAGTACTTATTTCAGGTTTTCCTCACCTTCATTTTATAAATCTTTTTTTAAGGCAAGTAATGATTATAGGTTCATTACTTTCTTTTAGAAGCATGTCATGCTGGACAGGGAGCTATGCAATGATGGCACGGCCGCATTGGACCACCAGCTGTGTTTCTATCTCAATCTTAATTGTATTATGGCCATGCTAAAAGAGGTGGAAGTGTCAGAGTGCCTGAGAAGCAGACTTACCTTATGTGCATTCAGTTATTTTGTGTTTCATGTTATATATAAATTAAAGGCAGATGTGACTGTGTCAAAAACTATATGTTTATTTTAAATGCTTATTATTCCAAGGACTGTTAGAGACTCAATGTTTTAACTACCATGTGTATTTCTTTGGGTTCTCTCCAGAGATTTCTTGTTTGAGAAGATGATGAAAAATTTCTTAAAGTATCAGAAAAACCCAATTACAGTAGACAGTACTAAGACAATATGTAAGCATATGCATAGGATATTAAAGTAAATTCATAATTTCTGTTACGTGATAAATCTACATTTCAGTAAATCATGCTAGAATTAGCTATAATATTATACTTCACGAATGACTGAATGTAAGACAATAAGAAATTCAGAGAAAAGGGGATTGCTATAAAACCTCTCTCTAAAAGCAGGCCTCCTGGGTCCAAACAGTGAATGATCCAAATTATTGGCTACATCAAGAACTCAACAATAAAACAAACAAACCAAAAAAAAACTTACTACCCAGGAACAAAAAAAAATAAAAAAAATGTTTCACAGTGTTATGAAAGAAATGCAGCTTCAGAGCTGTTAATCTCCCTGGCCTGTCCAATACAGAAGTGGACCTCCTGTCCAGGGGAGGTCCCCTGATGTCTAAGTGGTGCCTTCAACTTCAGGTGGTGCAGAGCATTTGGAGCTGGTTCAGCAGGGCAAGCATCAACCATTTCATTTCACTAGAGTCTATGCACTGCCCACTATGTTTATCCATCCAAGACTGTCTCCTCTACGTGTTTCCCCCATTTCCTCTTCTCCCAGCCGTGCTGGAGAAGACCTGGTACGAGGGTGCTGTTAGTGGCCTTACAGGCCTTGGTTCTTGTCCCTCTTTCTCCTGTTGTGTGGAGATCCTTGGCAGCTTGTCTCAAGCACAAGATGCACTGTGGCACCCCTAGCCCAGACCTTCTGCAAACTCTGGGTCTGGCCAGTTCCCTACCCCATTTTATGTAGTTGTTTTATGTAATTGTGGTTGATTTGAGGCCTTGCCTCCACTGCCTCGTATCTGGCTTCCTTAGCTTTCCATCTGGCCTCCCTTGTGATGGCTGGGTTACACAGTATCCTATCCTTGTTTGGGTAGTATTCGTGAATCAGTAACACTTTACAATAAGGATTACTCATTAGCATTACTCATTAATTAATATATGAATACTATAGGATTTAAACATCAATACATAATGAACATCATCTATGTTCTGATGTTGAGCACACAAACCTGCACTTACCCTAAACCTAACCCTAACCCTAAACCAAACCCTAATCCAGTTATACATGTGATTAACATAAGAACTCAGATGGAGTGCATGACATATCCATGTGTTTATCCTGTGGTATTCATATATTAATTCCTGAGTAATACCAGTACCTTATTGTAAAGTGTGACCTGTGAATCCAAAGATAAGACAGGTTGCAAATGCATCCCTGGTTATCTGAAAAAGAGCATACTATCCAAAGGCTATGAGGTCATGTATGAGCCTGATCGCTCTGGCAAAGAGAGGCAGGATGTCTGTGTGCTGTACTATTTAAGGCAGGCAGAGGGAGGGTCTGTAGGCAGCCTATAGGCAGCTTTATGGAAATATTTGTTCTTGAGTTCCCTATGGTAAAGTGCAATGTCCCATCCCCCTTTGGGTAGCATTCTCTTTTCATATAAAGAGAATGCATTCACAACCTATCATTATGATTTGGCATCAGGTACCAGTATAACACAGTGTTTGTGGTGTCTCTGACAATTTCATAAAACTTTGTTGAAAAGGTTGAGTTTTTTTGCAACCATGTCAATAACATTTTTGTGCTATTTTTGGTTTGTTTAACTTTACGTTTTGTGCTTTGCAGGCTTTACAGCTTGGGCTTGGCTGACCTATTCTGACCCTCAGAAAGCAGAATGGGCTCAACCCATTCATTTGTACTTCTCTGAGTGATTTGCAGTCAAGGTAAATATAGGATACTGTGTTACCATCGCAGAGAAATCATGATTCTCTCGTGGAAATGTATGAGCACCAAATTAGATAAGTCATACACTTAAATTTGGGAGAGAAACAACACTATTATCTCAATCATTGTAAAATGGCATTTTAATGAAAAATATTACAATTTTATAAGACATTCTTGGCCATCCATGCTGGAAAACATCACCTCTGCTGTTATTTGATATTTTTATTCACCACATTAAAAATCCCCATATCCTAGTGGGAGCTGTTAATACATATATTAAGCAACAATTATTTCTTGGAAATCCTTTGTGAATGCTTAATTTAATTTAATCCAGGTTTCAGGAAGATAGTGAAAGCCACTGGTCTTCCTGTTCTATAAAACTGTTACGTATACATTAAGAAATACATGAACTTTTTAAGTTCTGAATTTGAAACAAAGAACATTTAAAAATCTAGTGTTAAACAAGTCTGAGTTATTTCCATCATTGCTTCTCAGAAGTTTTAAATTCCAAGGTGATCTGAAATCCACTAATTTTCCACAAATTAAATACAAAATCTATCACTAGAATCAGTAATGTAACACTTCATTTAGCACTATTTGGCTGCAGACATTTTTAATACAACTCATTGAAATTCATTAACATTGGTCTAGCATACAAACCTAAAATGACAGTTTGGTTTTCACCATATTATATTTTAATGGTATACACTTAACAAGAAAATGCATTATATGAAAGCTGTATTATTACAATCAAAATTGGTCTGCTTTTACTTAAACAGAACAGGAGTGATGAATGGGGAAGGAGTATCTTAAAAGGAAACCATTGGGCAATACTAGAAGCAGTAATACATCAATAATTAGTTGTATCCCAGTGTTTTTGTGGCTTCTTAAAAAGCAAAACAAAAAACAGAAAACATATAATAGTATACATTTTAAAAGGCTGGGACTTACAGTTTGGGAACCAAATAATTTGTTACTCTTTGGATCTAAGATTCAAAATCTATATGTATTTCAAAATGACATTATAGTTAGCTAATAAAAATACAAATACATAGTGACAGGAAGATTAAACAAAAGTATATTGGCAAAATAAAGCAGAAACAATAACTGAGTCATAGAAGATATTAAAAGTTCACTGAACATATCACACTTAATGAAAAACAAACAACTTCTAAACAATCCTAAACGAGCCTATACATTCTTAGAGGATTTCAGTATTTTAGATTAAACAGTAGGGGAGATTTGGAATTATAAATCTGATGTCGGGAAAGTAATTAGAGAAGCAATCCCATCATTAAGGCGCTGAGCACCCCTTCATGTGGAACCTCTACTCTACATCTGGGGAATTTTTCACTTTTTTTTCTTTTCAGTTTATGTTTTTTCCCATAGCCTCCTTCACCAATCCATCTGGCAATTAATTCCGAAGTGCATTAAACAAACATTTAATCCCACGCCGAGCTATATGTACCAAAAGAACAGTAGTTAATAAAAATGCCAGTGCTACCATATTATTCTGTCATCAACTATGTTTGGTATTTCGTAATGAGGGCAGAATCAAAGCTCAAGGAGGATTCTTAATTTATTACAGTATTATTTTAATGAAGCAATCATCTGAGAGCTTGACATAACAGCAAGTCTTCCACCTGTGAACAGTATGTATTGTTGGTGTTTACAGCTAGCTACGGTTTCCTGATAATAGAATATTAAGTTTAGGCCATTCTACTGTTTATGTATCTCCAGGCATCTTAAAGAGAACCCCAAGAGACCATGGAAATCAGTACGTTATAAACGATTGTACATTGCTGCCATTATAATTATTTAAATGCTGCTGACATATTACTTCAAATACAATAAAACCAGGAAGCTTAACTGCCAGACAATGCTTTCATTATAGCCTACATGCCGCTAAATTCATATTAACATTACTAGTGTAATGCTATAAACAACAGAGTAAAGGTATATAGGTATAAATAATATATAGGATTTATTATATATTTATATCTGTAAACTGCATAATTTGTAACGTTTTTAACACAATACTTTATTGCTGATTGTGTAGCCAACCTTTAACATAAATTAACATTTTATAGAATTTTTAAATATCGTACAGCCCCTCTAGCAAACTAAACAATTTATATTTTAGACAAGATAATCAATTATTTTTATTTGCTTTGATATTTCCTTTAGTATTTTAGTTTCCAAATCATTTCACGGTCCCAGGTATATGTTTTACTCCTCTTTGGAATATGAGAACTGTATGATTTAAAAGGAATATATGCTATAAACGAGGCGGTTTTACTCCATGTAGTTCTCCATTAAACCCCATGTTATTTAGTAAACCCCATGTTATTTAGTCAGAATCTGTCTTTTCAGTATGTTGTAAATGGAGAGATGTTCTAAGAGGATCTATTATAACTAGTGGAGGACACCTGTATAGTGTTTATATAGAGCATGTTTTAGAAATAGGGCCTGAGGATATGCTTTTGAGCCTTGAGGCATAACCGATCTGGAGGATAAGTCTCAGGTTTATATTTGTGACAACAAAAGAATGAAAACTGGGATACAGTTTGAGATAAATAAGAATTTAATCATGCCGATGCAGCCTGCAAGTTACTCAGCAAGGGGCTTGTGCCTAATTGAGATAGTTTGCTTGCAGGGATGTACTGGCCCACAGCCCAGCACATGGAAAACCATCAGACCATTTGGAAGCAGTCTTTCAGGTCATTAGTTTGCTACTTTAATCCAAAATGATCTTGGACCTCTCTATACTGGGAGCAGCAAATTCCCTGTGCTCCATAGCATGAGAGACTGACACTTTAATCCCCCCACAGCTCTTTGTATTCCACGTCATGTAACTTTTTCATAGATGACTGACTGACCCCTACGTGGAGATTAAGTAATTTCTTTAACAACTTGAGAGCAATGTCAGATTTACTATTGTCTTACATCAGGCATTTATAAGGCCTCATAAACTTAGTGAAAAAAGATCTCAGTCCTCTCAGAAATGTTTTATTATGTTGGTACAGAACAAAACTAACTGGTCAAGGTATTTTTTATGTGTAGAATATATTGTGCACACATTAACATGTACTTGAATAAATAAAACATATGGTAGAATTCAGAGATTTACAAATTGTCTCACAAACAATAAATAACTCTAGGGAATGTCACCAAGTGTGTTCCTCTCCAGGGACAATTGTAAAAATGTCATGAACTTCTCAGAGCTACGCACAGACTGCCAGACCCACTTTATCTGTACAGAGCAGGACTTCAAAGGATCCTTTGAAAAGGACTGATTAACAGGGGTGGTCAGAGCAGACTTACAGTAAAACGGTGACCAGGGGCAATGAGTAATTTTGATAAACTAATGATTTTTATTGTTATTGTTGTGTATAAAGTTAAGTTTGACTCACACAATTACTAATTACAATTACAGCTGCAGCTTGGGAGAGGGTAAACTGGGGTAAAACACAGACTTCAGGACATCTATAGATAACACCATTATTACAGGACCTTAATGCTGGGCTGTACACTGTGTTACTCAAACATGAAGTCACCTGACCACCAGTCTGATGTGACTTCTTTGCCTAGTATGTGAAAACCACAAGAAAGCTAGACGTGGCAAACAACACGAATGCAGGAACAGAAAAGAGTAAAACTCAATTTGTAAAAATGAATATGAGTGTAGTTTGTACATAACTTTCTTTGAGGTATGTATTTTCTCACAGAGTATGTATCTGCCCCTGGTAACATTTTTTAATTATTGGTCCTCAGCAAATTGTTACCGTCTTTTGAAAACAATGGCAGAACCCATTATTAATGCATTTATCTCAAATACACTAATTACATTGCAGATCTTTCAAGATTAGCCTTTCTGTTAAATGCTATCATCTGTTGATGTAATGAAAAACACATGTGAATTCATTGCTACTGTAATGTATTTGTTATAATTATGTATATATATATATATATATATATATATATATATATATATATATATATATATATATATATGTGTATATATAATTTGCCATGCATTTTTAAAAGAAGGTGTTTATGTAAGATGTTTGTAGTAATTAGATCCTGCTTGTGTATTCACATAAATGAGCCAAATGCATTCCATTTCAAAAGCCAACATATTGAAGTTATTAATAGTGAAAAAACAGTTACTCTGTGTACAGCATAACAGGTACCAGTAGCGATCCCTTTATCATAAAACACAGAGTGAGAGTATCTCAGTTTGAGCAATCGTTAAATATTTTGTTTGTTTGTTTTGTATTGCATTTTATAATGATTTTATACAAATGATCATTTCCAACACTACATATTTTATAGTTACAAATCTGCTGTAAAATGTCAACCAACAGCCTGTCAGCAGTTTCTCACTCACTACTCTTTCTCTTGCTGCTGATGGTCTCTTTTAATTGCAATTGATCATTTCACCTAGTTCAAAAAAGTAATGTATTGAGTACAGGGATACTGCTGGTGGGGGGCTTTCCCAGTGCAAGCCCAGTGACCAGTGAAAACTTGAAACTAGGAATCCTTACGCCTCTGGCATCTACTTCAACATTAAAGGAGTCCCTCTCTAAACATATAACCAATAAATTACATGACAGACATACAAATCTAAATCTAAATCATCATCAAATTAATGAATCAGTCTGTTACAGTGACGTTCTTCTTTCTCTCTCTCTCTCTGTCTCTCTCCCTCTATGCCTCTCTCTCTTGCTCCGCCTCTCCTTCACAGGATGCAGTCCATATCCTCTTTTATCAAGTCAGGGATCCTCTCACAGGGGACACATCCCATTAGATGCTCCCCTATTTAACCCACATCCCCCGGAATCCAGGCAGGAGCAACGCCTCCCAGGGTAGTCCCTCTCTACTCTGAGGGTACTGCATCATAATATACAGTATATGTTATGACTGATCAGAGAAGCTATCAACAGGCCAATAGCAACTTTGCAAGAGCTACAGACTTTTATTGCCAAGACTGGTCAAAGTGTGCAAGGGACAACAATGTCCCAAGAACTCCTCAAATCTGCCCTGTATGTACCCACCTATTTAAAGTATGCCAAAAAAAGGAGATTCTATAGCCATGTGGCAAAACATTTTGTGGTCTGATTAAACTAAATGGAACTTTGTGGCCTAAGTGTTATGTTTGGAGCAAACCCAACACAGCGCATTACCCAAAGAACACCATCCCAGCTGTGAAGCATGGTGGTGGCAGCATCATATTTTGGGGATGTTTCTTAACGGCAGGAACTGGAACGTATCAGCATTGAAGGGAAAAGGAGGAGTGGGAAATGGGAAAAAAATGTGTATATATATATATATATATATATATATATATATATATATATATATATTTAAACTCAGTAGTTCTATAGTAGGAGTCATTCTTATAGTAACTGACAACCACTATTTTCGGCAAAAAGGGAGACAATATTTTTTTCATGGAGCTGTGACAATGCAATGTAAAGCCAAGAACAGGAAAAAAATGTAATTTCCTCTTGTTTCATGGGGTGAATTTTCCTTTCCCACTTGAGTTGCATTTCCTCTTAACCTCTGAACTGATGCTTCTGTGAGTTAATAATAAACTGCTGTTCAGGTCACACTCAAATGGGAAAAGCTTGAATTACCATTTTATATTTAAAGTCACTTGGGTGAGTCATTGCCAAGGCTAAAATACCAAAACGTATGTTCCTGTTGAAGGGGAGTAGACAGGAAAACAGAGTCTGAAGATCCTCACCTCTTGCTTTGCCAAACATTGAAACTCTTGTGCTGCTCTGAGTGTGTACCCAGCTGATTCTGAAAAAACAACAACATGAAATGTAGAAAATGTGCTGTTTTAATTACATTGGTTCCCTGGCAGCTGAATTCCACCAGTTCATCTACTCTGAAATCGAATCAGTATGTCTGGGGATACTGGAGAATGGATACTGTTCACACATTTTCTCTGTACAAGTCATGTTTGTTGTAGGGGTGATAAAACAATGCAAGTGTCTCCTTCAGTAATCACAGGCAAAAGGATCCCCTGTGGTCTCACAGCCAGGGGAACTTCGATGCCAAGGTGATAAAAGTTTAACTACAATTAATGTTAAAATCATTCAAATAAATCCCTTCCAAGAACATATGACGACGGTTAGAAAAGTTCTGTGGCTAATTTAGAACGAGCCCAGCCAGATGCAAGGAGGGAGCACACTGCCACCAGAAAAAGCTGCGCCACCCGGGTAACTACAGGTAAATTCAGTGAGAGAGAAAAATGTATTATCCTTATAGCAATAATCTCATGTTCTTTTCTTTCTTTCCATTTTCCAGGTTCAGCTGTAGCTGCAGCTGTTTATATCAACGGGGTGTAAGGATTTTTCTGGAAAGAGAAACGCTCAGAAATTATATTTTCTAATTTATTTAAAACAAAACAAAACAAAATAAATATATATGTATATAAAGTATATATACACTCACCTAAAGGATTATTAGGAACACCTGTTCAGTTTCTCATTAATGCAATTATCTAACCAACCAATCACATGGCAGTTGCTTCAATGCATTTAGGGGTGTGGTCTTGGTCAAGACAATCTCCTGAACTCCAAACTGAATATCTGAATGGGAAAGAAAGGTGATTTAAGCAATTTTGAGCGTGGCATGGTTGTTGGTGCCAGACGGGCCGGTCTGAGTATTTCACAATCTGCTCAGTTACTGGGATTTTCATGCACAACCATTTCTTGGGTTTACAAAGAATGGTGTGAAAAGGGAAAAACATCCAGTATGCGGCAGTCCTGTGGGGGCGAAAATGCCTTGTTGATGCTAGAGGTCAGAGGAGAATGGGCCGACTGATTCAAGCTGATAGAAGAGCAACTTTGACTGAAACAACCACTCGTTACAACCGAGGTATGCAGAAAAGCATTTGTGAAGCCACAACACGTACAACCTTGAGGCGGATGGGCTACAACAGCAGAAGACCCCACCGGGTACCACTCATCTCCACTACAAATAGGAAAAAGAGGCTACAATTTGCACAAGCTCACCAAAATTGGACAGTTGAAGACTGGAAAAATATTGCCTGGTCTGATGAGTCTTGATTTCTGTTGAGACATTCAGATGGTAGAGTCAGAATTTGGCATAAACAGAATGAGAACATGGATCCATCATGCCTTGTTACCACTGTGCAGGCTGGTGGTGGTGGTGTAATGGTGTGGGGGATGTTTTCTTGGCACACTTTAGGCCCCTTAGTGCCAATTGGGCATCGTTTAAATGCCACGGCCTACCTGAGCATTGTTTCTGACCATGTCCATCCCTTTATGACCACCATGTACCCATCCTCTGATGGCTACTTCCAGCAGGATAATGCACCATGTCACAAAGGTCGAATCATTTCAAATTGGTTTCTTGAACATGACAATGAGTTCACTGTACTAAACTGGCCCCCACAGTCACCAGATCTCAACCCAATAGAGCATCTTTGGGATGTGGTGGAACGGGAGCTTCGTGCCCTGGATGTGCTTCCCACAAATCTCCATCAACTGCAAGATGCTATCCTATCAATATGGGCCAACATTTCTAAAGAATGCTTTCAGCACCTTGTTGAATCAATGCCACGTAGAATTAAGGCAGTTCTGAAGGTGAAAGGGGGTCAAACACAGTATTAGTATGGTGTTCCTAATAATCCTTTAGGTGAGTGTATACAGTAACACTTTACATTACGGTGTCATTTATAAACACATATAATACATTATCTATGTAAGTACTAATGGGCATTAATACATTATTAAATGCATTATAGAACAACTTACAAGTACATTACTCATTAAAATCCATTTGTCCTCATGATGTGTTAATAAAGCAGTTTTTAGTATGTTAGTAAGATGTTCATGTTGTTTTTAATATGTTTATAAATATTTAAAAGTGTTAACAACTTACTTATAACAAATGTATAAACTATATACACATATATGTGTGTGTGTGTGTGTGTGTGAGTGTTTGTTTATAGACAACACTGTAATATAAAGTGTTACCACATATACAACTCTTGCAAGTTCTCAATAGATCTCTAGCAGAGATCCCTTAAGCATTTTTGCACACAGAAACAAACACACAAAGACACACCCATCTTGTTTGCAAACAAGTCTATGGCCTCAGTGAACACAGCAGCAGCGGTCCTCAGCACAGCTAGCATAGCTAGGGTGGGGCCACAGACCTGCTGACAAAGGAACTATGTACAATGGCGGGGTACAGGTGTAAAAACACATGCACTCCCGCGAGTTGGGTCTCGCCGCACACCTTTGTTCGGTTCTACAGGCTGGATGTGACGGACCCGGTTCCTTCTGAAGCTGAACTGAAGCGCCTCAGTAGTCTATCAGGCACTGGCTCCTGGCTGTTCTATCCCTGTCTGCCCCTGTTGAACGTGCTTGAGAAAAGCAACACAGAACCATTTTCCCTTCCTACTGGACTGTGACTCCTCAGTCAATTCTCTAACAGTCAGCTCAGAGTTTTGGCAATATTTGTTGGGAGCTCTCTGCTGAGATACTCAAATTACTGTAAGAAAACCCACATTTTATACATTGGGTGGTACGGATATGTTAGAATGTAATACAGGTTTTAATATTTGCATGGTGTTATATTGTTCTTCTTCTTCTTCTTCTTATTATTATTATTATTATTATTATTTATAGCCATAAATACTATAACAATATACAGTATACTCAGGATTTCAAGCAAGCTACAGCAACCAAACAAAAACAATGAACATTGCAAATCTAATTATATTTAAGCAGAAAGAGGAGAGAGCGGAGATTAATTCCACTGTGTAAGAAAAAAACATTAAAATGCTAGATTCCTCCTGCTGCTGGTCATTAGTATTCACAGCTGTATTTACAACTCTAAGCAAACACAACACCACATGTGTATCCTGTCAATCTGTCAAACCAATGATACATTTTCTGTTAGGAATCTAAAGTATGGAAACATATTATAAATATGCATGTTTACTTCTCAACAACACGCAATGCGTTCCTTTGATACAGATGTTTCAAATACAGACTATGCTGCAGCTTCCAAGAAAGGATGCTTTGGGATGAATATTTCAGGCTAGCGCCCTGGAACAGGTGATTAAGTCAGGCACAAACCTCATTCCCGTTGCCATCCACATCGTTTGAAAAAACACCATGATATATTATTTGGACTGCTGAGTCAGGGAGGTGGAGATTAAACATTTTCTGCTAAAACTTTCTAAACATTATACCTTTATGTATGCTTATGAACATACATAAAGGGAATTCTAATTGTCTAGCATCACAAGCAAATATGCTACTGTCATTATAAAATGCTCATGCCCTGTGGAGAGGGTTTCTGTGAGGTTTTGTATTTCACCCAACACACACCCTCTCCAGCTGTGTCCTTCACCCTGACAGATGTGTGTGCACCCAAATGCACAGATGCAAACTCCAAACTGCAGATTAAGCAGATCATTTATGTGAATTCCTCTGACCTGAGAATTCTGTTTCCTGAGAGTAGTAGAGGTAAAAAAATGTAATTTGAAAATAAGGCATTTGTGGTTTAACAAGCTAACCCACCACTGATTTTTTGTTTTCCTCTGCCCCAGTGTTTCTATGAAAAGTAATATTACATATTATTATTATATTAAAATTAAATGTAACCATCACTTTTAAACATGTCTGTTGCACTTTTAATCAAGATAAATTAACAACAATTTTGAGGTTTTTGTACAATATGATTAGTTTACACACACATTACTTTGCTTTAGATAGGTCTGCTGTCATGTAAACACATTATAGTGCTTATTATAAATCATTATATAAAGGAAAACTCTAAAATGTAACTGAAAACAGGAGCAAATTTCAATTTACAACCAAACAAATTAACACTTTCTTGTGGAAAGTTCAGTAATCTGGAGTGTGCAAACTAACTTGCCAACACAGTACAGTTGTTCACACATACATCATGAAAATACAACAATAAATATCTGCAATGGAAAATAACAGTGGCTATGATCCAAGTAGCATATCTTTTTAAGATAGTGAGTGAAAATAATTGAGGAAGACCAAGATCTTGTTTAAAAACTATGGCTGTAGTTAAGTCTGGAAAAACTGAGCCCAGTCTACATTCAAACCTCAATACTATCAACTATTAATGATAACAAATCATGGAGTGTTTCCACTGAGTAGAAACAAGGATTCTCTCAGACACAAAAAGCTACCAGCAAAAGGCCAATCAAGACCACACAAAGAATAACACAATGCACGGTTATCTTTTGAGTTAGAAGCACTGCCCAAGGTGGAGGGGAGCGATTTTCAGTGCACATTTGCTGGAACGCATCGAAGACATTTGTCTGTATAAGCTGCCATTGAGAGAGAGAGTTGAGAGAGTTACCTCCATGAATGCGTGTCTCTCCCTTTTCTGGTTCAGAGCCTGTGTCAGGGTGTCCCTTTGCCAGAGGCCGCTGGGCCTTCTAGCAGCTGCGTCCCAAACCCTGAGTGCCACTGAGTGGTGTTGAAAACAGACACCTCCAAGCAGGGTTGGGGAGCTGTCTGCAATAAACAGGGAGTCCGGGGCAGTTGGGCGGCGCCTGTCAGGGCCCTCCATATCAACGCCCTGGAATTACGAGCTGTGCTCCTTGGTCTCCGTCACTTCATGCTGGGCCTTTGGGGCAGTCATGTTCTAGTGTGGACAGACAACACAGCGTTGGTTGCCTATATCAACAGGCAGGGATGTCTCCGGTCACACACACTATATCGGCTAGTATGTCGTCTGCTTCTATGGCCTCAGCTGCGCTCCATCAGAGCAGCCCACCTCCCGAACAACTCCTACATGGTGGTAGACCTCCTCTCTCGGGGAGGCCCCCTGGTGTCGGAATGACGCCTCCGCTCGCTAGTGATTCAGCATCTTTGGAGCTGCTATGGCAGGGCAAAGGTGAACCTCTTCGCTTCAGCAGAGTCCACACATTGTCCACTATGGTTCTCAATCCAAGACCAATCAGGGACCCTGGGGATCGATTCTCTAGCCCACACGTGGCCAAACTGTCTTCTCTACGCATTCCCACCTTTCCGTCTTCTCCCAGTGGTTCTGGAGAAGATCAGGCAGGAAAGAGTGAAAGTTTGCAGGTAGTGCCTCGTTGGCTCCGCAGACTGTGGTTTGCGGACCTGGTCTCCGTCTTGGACGGAGAGCCTTGGCAGCTTCCCCTGCGGGAGGACTTGCTGTCTCAGGTGCAGGGCACACTGTGGCATCCCAACCCGGGCCTGCTCCAGCTCTGGGCCTGGCCCCTGAGCGGGATCCCCTGATGGCTTGGGGTCTGTCGGACACGGTAGTGGCCACTATTCAGTCGGTGTCAGGAGAAGTCTCATGTCCCAGTTAATTGCCATATAGGTGTCATTCTGCAATTTCTGCAGGACCTGTTGGACCAGGGCAAGTGCCCGTCCATGCTCAAGGTTTATTTGGCTGCCATCTCCTCATGTCATGTCAGGATTGATGGCAATCCTCCGGGCTCTCATTCCTTGGCTGCGCAGTTTCTGAAAGGTGCACGCAGGCTGAGGCCTACCCATGCTATTTCCCTTGATGTAGTGCTGGACACGCTTTCCAAGGCTCCATTTGAGCCCTTGCAGTCAGTTGACCTCAGATTAGATTAACGTCACTGAAGACAACGTTTTTGTTGGCAATCACGTCAGCAAAATGCATAAGCGAGTTACATGCCCTGTCCATTCACCCTGCGTGTCTCCATTTTGCAGGAGATGGATCCAGGGTTACGCTTCGGCCTAATCCTGCATTCCTCCTGAAAGTGCTGTCTCCTTTCCATATCAACAGGCCTATTGAGTTGATGGCTTTCCATCCTCCTCCCTTCTCTTCGGAGGAGGAGAGTAGGTTACACCTGTTGTGCCCGGTGCGGGCTCTCAGGTGCAAATGTGAAGCGCACTAAGGACATTCGGTGCTCGGACCAATTGTTTGTGTCCTATGGAGCACGGACTGGATTGTGGACACTATTACCACGGCTTACGAGTCGGCTTGAGCCCCATTCGACTTGAGGTGTAGCCACGTTGTGGGCCCTTTTTCAAGGTGCAAGTTGGGTCTCGCCGCACACCTTTGTTCAGTTCTACAGGCTGGACGTGACGGACCCGGTTCCTTCTGAAGCTGAACTGCAGCCCGGTTGTTGCTCCTGGCTGTTCTATCCCTGTCTGCCCCTGTTGAGCGTGCTTGAGAACAGAAACGATTAACCGTTTTCCCTTCCTACTGGACTATAGTTCATTCTGTAGGCGGGAGTGCATGTGTTTTTACACCTGTACCCCGCCATTGTACTCTGTGTCTGTGGCCCCGCCCTAGCTATGCTAGCTGTGCTGAGGACCGCCGCTGCTTTGATCAGCGAGAGGCTTTTGAGTTACTCTTGTGCCCCGCTGTGTATATAGTTAATTTATTATTGACATCAGTAGAGCATCTGTTGCCGCTAGCTGCTGGTCGGCAGTGTGTAACTTGCTCCTGTGTCCTGCGTGTGGTGCATGAGCTGGCTCCCGAACCCCGCAGTGTATATAGTTCACTGAAATAGACAGTTGAGCTTGTTCACTCCTTAGTAAGTTGAGCATGGATGACTGCTCCTGTTGTTAGTGAAGGCATGTTGTGCCCCACTATGTATATAGTTCCTTTGGCAGCAGTTTTGTGGCCCCCGCCCTAGCTATCCTAGCTGTGTTGGGGGCCGCAGCTGTTGTGTCCAGCGGAAGGCACTTGAGTTGGCTCTTGTTGCCCCACTGTGTATATAGTTTCATTATTATTAATTTTATTCCCCAGCAGTGGCTATCTAGTCTGGTTAGCCTGCTGTGTGTAGAGCACAGGGTGAAAGACTGTACCCTGTGCTTATATGGTGTGGTCTTGGTATTGGGCCCCGCTCCTAGCAGCCCTGCTAGTAGATCAGGAGGCCGATCATAGAGTTGGTATGGCTCCTAGTAGGTACGCCTCGAGGCAAGCTCTCTTACCAGCTCACTGCCTCCTCCCTTGCGATGGTTTGGTTATACTGTAACCCATCCCCCTTGGGCAGTGCTTCTACCTCGAAAGATAACCACGGTTGCATTCTCTGTGCAGACGTCACCTTTAATACAAACAGGAAGTGGAAGGGTCCTGTTTGAGTGACGGGCACTGGGGCCAGTAGCAGCTTTGATAGACAAATGTCTTCGATACCTTCCAGCGAATGCGCACTGAAAACCCCTCCCCCTTGGGAAGTGCTTCTTTTCTCAAATAACCACAGTTGCATTCACAACCAATCGTTCTGCACCTCTTTGGGTGGTGGAAAACTGGAGATAGAAGGTTGTCATTGTTCTGTCTCTTCAGCAGTTCTGCTTTCAGGTGCTGTAGAATCAGACATTTAATTATTTATTAATTCATCACTAATCCCAGGGCTCAAGAAAGTAATATACCAAACTAATACCACATAATCTTAATAATAGATAGTAAATAATGTTTTGTAATTACAATCTATTAATCTGTCCATCAAGTTAAACAGGAAATAAAAAATGTAATTGGAAAAAACTAAAAAACAAACAAACATTAAGAGATTCTACAAAAGGAATCCAACTAACGTTGTTGATTATGAAAAGGAATATTTACTTTTACTGGATATTTCAGACTTAAGACCAAAAATCTGGAGTGAGTTATCTAATTGCAAATAATGAATTTCCCCCACTGAAGTGGTAAATGCAGGGAGACTCAGTGTCTTAAACATTTAAACATACAGCATAGATTTTCAATCAATATATGTACAGTTAATTAGGTTTTAAATGAAATGCGTGGTCTTATAAATTTGAAATGCTTTTGGTCTTTCAGGATTTAAAAGCAAGACTTTGATGAGCCAAATAAATAAAATAAAATCATTTAAAACCACTCAAAAGCTGTGTCAGCCCTCTTAAATACTTGTCATGAGACTGTAAACAGGCCTAATTTAAGGGTGAATGCACAGTGCAGTATACTGGGCCTAATTTCCTGAGGGTTTATTCATTACTCCGGCTCGTACAGATATTTGCTTATTTACCACTCCCTTAAAGCCTGCTGTTGACCTCTGTGAAGTAGTAGCTGTGGGTCAGTGTTTGTGCTGTGAATCTACAGGAACTAAGCACTAGGCTTGCACCACTGACAAGCAGGCTCCGGTTTCTCTAATATGTGCTAATTGCATTTCCTCGCTGGATGGGAGGAATGCAAGTGTTATTTCTAATCTCGGAACATCAGCACATTCCTGCTTAAAAAAAGGAAAACACACACTGAACACTGAAGTCAGATCATAAAGGTATGAGGCATGCACTAGAATAAACACCATCACAAGGAGTTCACTGCCGTGGGCTTAGGGGCGTTGTGATTGCAATTGGTCTCATCCCTCAGACGGCATGTTTTCATTTCTGCTCCCTTTTGTTTCAGAAAGTCTGGTCTGCCCCAGGGCAAAAAACACCCTCATCGATCCCATTCAAAAATACTGTTCCCATTTCTCAGTGTGTTATGAACCTGAAAACATTTCTATTTATTAAACACATGAAAGCTCATTTGTCTTGGTAAGGACAACACAACCAGGGAGTTTGTCTCACAGGATCTGTTTAAAGAGCACTGTGCGGTGAGTGTCTTAGTAAGGGCAGATGCTGTTTCTGTTGTGGCATCAGAGAGGGCACAGTAACAACTGGATAAGTGCTGGAGTCGTAGCACAAATTAGGGAAATCTAATGTGGCTAATTTGCTGTGCCCCAGTGGCAATGAGCACTGGGCTCTGGGACGGCTAAAGCTTTTAGTCAGAATCATGCCAGAGCAGTCGGGATCATTATGGATTGGATTCTTCAGTAAAGATAAACAAGTGGTGCTTTGATTCACCATATACATAAACTAATAGAAAGTGGCTCAGTAGGCCAAAATTAAAATAACCCGGAGGCACTGAAGATGTCAAAAGTAGGCTGCATACCACTGCCATAGATCATGAACCAACAAAGCAAGATGGACAAAGCTAACATCAAGTTAAAAATACAAATCAACAGCTGATATGACCTGAAAAGGTGCCTGCTGGGGGTCTGTGTAAACCACTATTTATAAAACAGGCTTGTCAGTATTTTGTCATCCCATTTGAAATCACACTTTATTGAAATCACCAATGATCCTGCTTGAATGTCTATGCTTAGACATGGACACATCATTAGATGCATTCCCCAGTGAAATCTGCACAGACCCTTTAATTGAAAATCAGCTTCTTTCCTGTTTACACTGACATTCCAACATTTAAATAACATTTTTCTTGTACTTAAGATGGAGTCAGCACAGTAGAAAGAAATATCAGAGCTGTAAATCAGTTTCTATGTTTACTTTCTCAATTATGCTACTCTTTAAATTATTCTGATACATTTTCCTTGCCCACTGTGGTAGTGTTTGATACATGAATCCAACAACACATCCTTGAGATTTAAATGGAGTTATCAGGAAACATAAAGAAACCCATTGTCTGAAAACCAGCAGCAATAGTCTTTGCCAACTCACATGCACTGCACACTGACTGCTGTCTCTCTTTCAATGTCATTGCAACATTGATAACCTTGAATAGATAATACCGGATCCAAGCAAACACTATTTAATTATTGATATGATCTCCTGTCCAGTATATTGTCAAGTTCACATTACCTCATGTATACAGATACTTTTTATCTATTTGGAAGTTTTCTGCTAACTTTGTGTTGCTTTCAAATTGTTACACAATGCCTATGTGTGTCTTGCAAATTTAGCTTTGAAATGTTTCTTTCTTGTGTCAACTGTGTTGCCTGGATGAGGGAGTCTGCTATAAAATAAAAACATAAAAAATATATAAGGCTATGCCTAAAAACAGGTTTGAAAGCTTAGTACATTTATCAGGTAAACAAAAATTAAATGAAAATGATAAAGCTACAAATGGGCGGAACATACCAAAAATGTATAAGTTGCCAATCGCTTACCTGGAAAAACGTGTTAGTCCAATATCTTCAAAAGATAGAAATACGTACATGATTTCAAGATTTGACAATCTTGAAGTACTTATTCGCCTGCTATCAAAGAAAAGCATCAAGTTAATGGGCAGGGATCTGCATGGCTGGCACTTTTGGCAAACAACTAACAAACAAACATTTATTTACAGCCCGTTTGTTGTCAGAAAATAAAACCTTTGTTTTCTTTCATTTCAAGTTAAAAAAGGGGGCTTATTGTGCCAATTTTCATTTATTCTGTTTTTACAGCTTTTAAAGAAATTATGAACTGAGCTCTTTCAAAAATAATAATGATGTTAAGCTGGCAATACAAAATCAACACTAACATTTTACAGGGAACACTTTATATTATGGTGTCATTATTTTTTTTATTAAACAAAATAATGTTTGGGAAGCTGCCAAAACATAATTTTGTTTTAAATATGTAGTATAAATGATAAATTACATATTTTAAAGGTTTATTGATCATTTATCAAATACATAATCAATGGTGCCTAACTGTTTTATAAAGTATTTACCAATCATTTATTAATGTAAATATAAAGAAGTGTAAAGTAATATAAAGTGTTTTCACAAATGTATATTGGAGATATACAGTGCATCCGGAAAGTATTCACAGCGCTTCACTTTTTCCACATTTTGTTATGTTACAGCCTTATTCCAAAATGGATTACATTCATTATTTTCCTCAAAATCAATACCCCATAATGACAATGTAAAAGAAGTTTGTTTGAAATCTTTGCAAATTTATTTAAAATAAAAAACAAAAAAAGCACATGTACATCAGTATTCACAGCCTTTGCTCAATAGTTTGTTGAAGCACCTTTGGCACCAATTACAGCCTCAAGTCTTTTTGATGCTGCAAGCTTGGCACACCTATTTTTGGGCAGTTTCTCCCATTCTTCTTTGCAGGACCTCTCAAGCTCCATCAGGTTGGATGGGGAGCGTCGGTGCACAGCCATTTTCAGATCTCTCCAGAGATGTTCAATCGGGTTCAAGTCTGGGCTCTGGCTGGGCCACTCAAGGACATTCACATTCAGGAGTTGTCCTGTAGCCACTCCTTTGTTATCTTGGCTGTGTGCTTAGGGTCATTGTCCTGTTGGAAGATGAACCTTCGCCCCAGTCTGAGGTCCAGAGTGTTCTGGAGCAGGTTTTCATCAAGGATGTCTCTGTACATTGCTGCATTCATCTTTCCCTCGATCCTGACTAGTCTCCCAGTTCCTGCCGCTGAAAAACATCCCCACAGCATGACGCTGCCACCACCATGCTTCACTGTAGGGATGGTATTGGCCAGGTGATGAGCGGTGCCTGACTAAGGCCCTTCTCCCCTGATCGCTCAGTTTGGCTGGGCGTCCAGCTCTAGGAAGAGTCCTGGTGGTTCCAAACTTCTTCCATTTACGGATGATGGAGGCCACTGTGCTCATTGGGACCTTCAATGCTGCAGAAATGTTTCTGTACCCTTCCCCAGATCTGTGCCTCGATACAATCCTGTCTCGGAGGTCTACAGACAATTCCTTGGACTTCATGGCTTGGTTTGTGCTCCGACATGCACTGTTAACTGTGGGACCTTATATAGACAGGTGTGTGCCTTTCCAAATCATGTCCAATCAACTGAATTTACCACAGGTGGACTCCAATCAAGTTGTAGAAACATCTCAAGGATGGTCAGTGGAAACAGGATGCACCTGAGCTCAATTTTGAGTGTCATGGCAAAGGCTGTGAATACTTATGTACATGTGCTTTTTTTGTTTTTAATAAATTTGCAAAGATTTCAAACAAACTTCTTTCATGTTGTCATTATGGGGTATTGTTTGTAGAATTTTGAGGAAAATAATGAATTTAATCAATTTTGGAGGCTGTAACATAACAAAATGTGAAAAAAGTGAAGCGCTGTGAATACTTTCCGGATGCACTGTACATACATTCACTTTCTGATAATACACTAACCCCATTTTAACTACATTAATCAAATTTACCTCAACTAATTGATTGTTTCCAATCTGGTGCCTAAAATGTCCACTATATTTCATATTTAAAAAATATACTCTGTTTGCCTCAGGTCAGCCAGTGTCATATGCAGTGCATGTTCACATTAGGATTTAATGCAAGTGGGAACACATTTTTATTTTAAGCATGTTTTGCTAAATTATAGGCTTGGTTTTGGTGCCATTACAAAAATCTGTCTATCGTTTTACTGAGGGAGTTCATATCCTTTGTTGAGCTATTGCTTTCTCTGGGTCCTTAAGTTCACTGGTTTACAAAAAAAACTTCAAAAAGATAGTCACTAAGGGCTAGACCAAATCAAAACGTGGACCCACATGCAAACTTCAGAATACAAATCTGTACACTTTTTGTGGTTTAATTTATTGCTAGAAGCCACTCTATATTATCAAAAAATCAAAAAATGATCGGTACAACTGCGTAATTTGCGATTCACAGGTGGGTCAAAGTTTTCCTTTGATCTAGCGCGAAGGATCATATCTATATGTGCAATGTAAGAATGATATGTTCTCCAATGATGAAGTAATATTTAAAGACGATATGGGCAAATACTAATATATAAAGAGATGAAGCAATATGCAGTTTAGGTGTTACTCTAATGGGTTTGGTCAAGAGGAGGGAGCAAATTAAGAGTGGAGGCAGCAGCATGTACAGACTCAAGAGAAAGACCGAGTAGAGGGAAGAGCTGAGGAAATGAAGGAGAAAGGAATGAAAGAGCAGAGACTTCAACAAGTTCGAAGTACTACTAAAACATAAAGTCAAGCAGAGATCAGAGTCAGAGATAAGTTTTTATTGGGAACATCATAAGTCCAACTTATTGTGTTTTCTGTGTTAACTGAAGTAATGCATTTTAAATATGTTTCGTGATAGAACTAAAACAAATTATAACAATTGCAATTATCCTGGAAAAGCCTTTGCTTTTAAAGCTAATACTTATAAGTATAAATATAAAAATCTGTGGTTTTGTTTTTGGCGAAGAAAACACACTTCCAAAACAAGGAAGAGCAATGGCAATTTAATCAGTATGTGTCTTTCCAAATTAAAAAGGATTAAAATAGAATGTATATAATCAAAGGACAAGTATATGTGACTTAAAGGTTCAAAGGAAAACCATGGACGAATTCTGGATGTGCAAAATTTGAAACTAGATCTTTAATCTGAAAGGCGGTTATAAAAAATGTTTATGATTGACAAAACAAATGCTTAAAAGAACTACAGTTGACTCGAAATGGGTTACTGTATATTAATTAATTATGTGCACCTGAAGAACATTATTTCACACCTCTGTCCAAGTGAGATTGAATGAGAAATTAGAAGAAATGAGAAAAGAGACAAAGAGAAAGTGTTTTCTATGATTTCAAATTGTCGAAATTGAAAGACATCAATGAAAATATTCCAACATAATCAAATAATCAATCCAAATATTCAATCAACAGATTATTACTTAACATTCCTAAAATATAAAGTATCCCCTAAGAATGTATCTCACCAGTCCTAACTGAAATCAACATTTTCCGAGGAATCCCCTTTCAAGCTTTTTCTTGCCCCTTAATAAAACATTCCTCTGTAGTACTGAAGTGGATATCCACATGAGTAGGGAACAAGAATTGTGCTGCTATTGTAACACAAATTAGGGTAATCTAATGTGGATAATTTGCTCTGCTCCAGTAGAATGGCAATGAGCAGAACAATGTGATCTGGAACACGAGAAAGTGGCTGTCAGGAACCTGCCAGAACTGAGACTTTGGGGATCAAAATCAGAGAACAATCACATTGGAAACAGACTTACAGGAAAATGAAATACAAAATAGCCACTGAAGCCAGACTAAAGTGAGGAGATTTCTTTCTTTATTTCTGATTTAAGAATTCTTTGTCCTAACATAATGTATTCTGGCCCTGGTGAACTTTGACAGATTACATCTCTGTGTAAAGGTTTATTACCTTAAATGGTACAGATCCCAAGTAGGTGAGTACATTTATGTTTAGTAAAACATATACCGTACGTCACCCGCATGTTTTTTTTTTAGCTTTGTATTGCTTTTTTATTTTTTTATGTTATTATTTCCTGAACAGCTGCTCACAGAACATGGAACAAAACACACTTTTTTCCGGGAGGGGGGCATGTCTGATCTTTATTTAAATAACATTTTCAAGCCAAAGTATAAATACAATATTTGGGAATTGTGAGGAAACTGTAGCACTTACCTTCGTCCCTAGAAATCTAAACTGTCCATGTCTCTGCATATTATTCTTTAGGTGTTTATGTAACAAACGAATATTACAGACTAGTGCCACCTAGCAACTGTTAACAACCACATCCTCAAGCATTGACTCACGCTACAGCCGGGGTACATATATTCAATTAAGAGGCATTATTGTGCTGAATAAGCACTTGAAAGGCCAGTGAAGGAACGTCATGAAGAAGGCATATAACTAGAACCAGGAAGTCTGTGAAATGGCCCACTCATGGCCCTCGAAAAGCCTGTCTGATTCCCAAAAGGTCCATCTGTACTGTCTCTCTTGAACATAAATGTTACAGATGGTTTGTGGCTGTTTTGCTTTATTTGAATAAGCACACAGAAACAATACTGGCTCTTCTTTTAAATTTGAAAGGCATTTCATAAACTCATTGTTCCTCTTTTTCTTGTTGTTATTTATTGTTTGCACAGTTCGATTTTAAATGTTTTTGGTTCTTCTTGTGAATCTAAACACATAATTTTTCTCTTTCATGCCCTTAAAGCTGACTTCAGCATACATTTCCATTGTGTGGCAGTGTAGCTTGTGTGTGTGTGTACCTTCCTCAGCATATTAGAGTCCCCATGAAAATATTTACTGAACCATTCCTAATCATTCATTAACAAAGTGTCAGAGCTCAAAGAAAGAGCTTTGCATGCTTCTCTAATCTTTCATATTCTATTGAAAGTAATAAACCTTTTTCTATACAGGGATACGACATCCCATTTCACCTTACACAAGTGGTTGTCAACTCTTGTAAGATGTGTTACAGGAGCTTTTATATCATATGTTTTGCAACCTATGGCATCTATTATTTATTTATGTATTTATTATCATTATTATTATTATTATTATTATTATTATTATTATTATTATTATTATTATTTTATTTTGGAGTTACTTGAAGACATTGTATATATTTCATTTTCAAAATGAGCAGTTATATACAGCAGCAATTGACTAACAACTCATCAAAAACTTTACTGGCAAAAGCAATGCGTAAAAAGTAAACGTCTACAAATGCAGTATTTTACAGTGAATCATGATGTAAGCTGAACTAACATTTATTTTGGTATTAATGTGTCCAGGTTGATTTATTTATTTACTAATTGCTAAATTGGAAGATAATTCTATTATTTGAATATATTAAATTCTTATTTACTATGTAATACATAGTGATGTGTTTATTTCAGACACATATTACTTAATTCTCGAGGCAGGGTCCTCACTAAGAGAAAGTGAAAGAATGGGAGCTTCTTCTATAAAACCTGGTACGAATTCTGCACTAGTCTCTGCCAACATATCTTTGGAGGGGACAATGTTTGGTTACTTTAGTAAAGTGGAATGGCACTAAGTCAGTATTGAAGGAGCCATTTAAGCGATGGTGGTGTCCCGACCTGGACTGGCATCCTGACTGGTGGCCACAAAAACCTCCAAGTCTTTGAAGGCAGGGCCTTGACTGGTCTGTAGTGCAGAGCTGAGGTCCTGCAGCCATGTGTTAGTCTTTTCAGAGGTTCTGTTGGCCCTGCTTTAATGTTAATTAATGATTGCGCCCACCCACATTGGGCTTGGCTGGTGGATTAATACTGTAAAAGTGAAGACACTGCATGTATGAACTGGCCAACGGCATTACTGGAGGTCAACCCCACACAACATGACTGGGATCCTCCAAAGCCCTGCAGGGACCCGGAGGTGCCCTCCTACAGCAGTTGCATCTGTTGCCCTCATGCTGGATGGCCTAATTTTCAACATGTGGTTGAAAATTAGCATACTGAGAAATGTTTTGCTGTCAAGGTTGGTCACATCCCATATAATGGATTTTCTCTAATTAAGTTAATTTATGGAGATTTTTATTCCATGGTCTTATTTTGCTGAACACAAAGCCAAATGTTTCCTTCCCATGGTTATTTTCCTTGTGCCTAATGGTTCACGTCTGCCCCAGTGACATCCCTTTAGGGCTTTTTCTCCCTTATATTTGGAACATTTCTGTAAATAGATGACTAACTTTACTAGTTATTCCCAACACTGCGCAACAAACGTTTATCCAATTAATTTTTGTATTAATAACAAAACTGAACAACACTGAAGCCTCTGTGGCCTTTACCCATCCCACACTTTGAAAATAAAGAAAATAATATTGATTAGAATAGAGAAAGAATCTTCGACTTCTCTTCCAGCAGTTTGTATATGAACCTGGAGATTTGTCATGATAAAAAGCTGGAGCTCGAGGGGCTGTTGTGTTTGGATAGATCACCATAGAAACTACAGAGTCAGTTCAGGCCCCTTGGCTCCTGCTGTACAGGTAATGTGGTGTGCCAGCAGCGTTTACCATTGACACCCAGAAAAGACCTCCAAGCTTTATACTAGAGAACATTGCACAGTTATTTAAGTAAAAAACAACAAAAAATAACAAAAAAAAAAAGATTCCTAGCTACTAGCTAACATTGTTTGTGGCCTTTACTGAAATGCAGATTAGAAAAAAAAAAAAAAAAAACAGACCCCAGCTGGGTGAATTAAAAGTGAACACAAAAAAATATTTTTTTGGCCAGTCCCCTGGGAGGCCTGGGATTACAAGACAGTGTTTTCTGGGAACATGGAATTTTCTGCCAATCTGAACTGTATATCCTGTATATCAGTACTGACACCTCTTCTCTTAAAAGTACAGAAAGAAACACCTTTTCTAATCAGATTAGCCCCAACTGAACACAAAACCACTTGAGATTTTCTTCAGCTGGCCTTTATTTCTGAGCATGTTAAACACACCTCTTTCAGTACCTCAGGATTAAGAGAGGAAAGATTGTTTATGGTATTCAGCAGGTCTGTTAGAAGCTCTGCCTTCCTTAGTGAGAACAATCATGGGAAACTGCTGCAAAGTCTAAATGTCCCTGTCTACACAACAACAGATCTTACTTCCTTTACAGCATTTGTGAAGGTCCATGGAGGGGAAGTAAATTGCAACTTTCTTATCCTTCCTGGCAATTTATTTTTTGAAGAGATGGACTGGGTTACACACAAACAGAAACACTTCATTTTTCCATACCTATTCTTTCACAGGAACTTAGTTGGTTCTAATTATATTTCTGCTCCAGAAACTAACAAATATTGTGACAAAATGCAGTACATCAAATAATGACAACAACAAAAAAAACACCAAGTTGAGCAATATATGTTTTTCATCCTATAACATATACATATTATAATATCACATAATTTCAGTGTTTTAAGTGAGTATATTCTGAGACCTTACTCAGTTGTTTCTGAGTATTCTGGTGCAATTCAGACAGATTACAGCAAACTAAATCCAATTTTAGATTAATTGGATTGTTATAGCCAGCACCTAGTCACAGCAGTTGAGTTTGTGGTTACTAGTTGCTCCAGTTTATAACCAGTCCTGCGGAGGGAGAAGGGCTAATAATGTGTTGGATCACTGGGCTCTTTCTCGGGATTCATAATTGCTATGATCTTGACTACAGTATCATCTTCCAACATTATGTCAGAAGAGTAGAAGTGTCTGTAGTCACTTCCTTGTCACCAGATGTCTTTATCTACTGTCATATAGGAACTGCAAAGCACTGTGCAACGATGGCATCAGGTGCTGGCTGCTGGAGCTGCATGGCCTGAAAAAAGAGGAGCTGTCTGGCTTTCCAAGATCATGTCAGCAGCTATCTTGGTTTAATATCATCTTTTGTTCTTGCTGAATCCAATGACTTTGACATACCAAACCACTATGTGTGGTTTGTCATCACTTACCTCTTACCTCTCCTAGTGCTCTATGAACACCATGTGTGCATCTCTCCTTCTCCCTCAATCATATTTTTCTTTCACTTTAATTGTAATTGCAAGGTTAAAGTGCACTTGTCACCCTTCATTTCTGTGTAATTGAAGAGACTTGTGTAAGGAAACCCATACTTAGATCCCAATCTCGAAGCCCCCTGCCTCTGTGTAAACAGGGGGTGGCATGGCTCTGGGGGTGTACTCAACTGAACTAGTACAATGTTTATTTACACATACCATTATTTAGCTGTTTATGAACTCCACAGTCCTGATTACAACCCACAGTCACCGCACTCCATTTAAGTGAAAACAAATATTTGTTTTATTTACCTTTTCTGCATGCACTTTCTCAATCGCTATATTTCTTCCCCATAAATGTGTACAGTGTTTTTTAGAATATCATTGATACTTTTTTCTTGTCCATAAAATATCCGTATGATTATGTTGATTGTGTATTTTTCATCTTGTTTGTGAATTGCCATGTTTTTGTGTCCTGTGATATTGCTCTAAAATATCTAATATTGAAGGTATTGTTTGTTTCTCATAGGGTACATGTGTTGAGCAGTGGGGTAGGATTTATTGGCATTGCTATTTTGAATCACAAAATAAGTCTTCTTTCACACTGCAGAGCCTGATTTGTCTGAATGTTTTTATTTTA
This sequence comes from Amia ocellicauda, assembly GCF_036373705.1. Classification (NCBI taxonomy): domain Eukaryota; kingdom Metazoa; phylum Chordata; class Actinopteri; order Amiiformes; family Amiidae; genus Amia; species Amia ocellicauda. The sequence goes on from NC_089850.1 coordinate 46,998,426, forward strand.
TTTTAAACATTAAGTACAAGGCTGTGCAGGATCTTTTTTTAAATTGAATTCCAGTAGAATCTCTAACAAGAAGCCAAGAAATATTAATATAAATGTAAATCAGGTATTATGTAAATATCCTGGTTTTGATGTTGTTTTTTAATTTTTTATACAAATCCTCTTAGACACAAGGATATCTGACAAATCCAATTTTCATCAAGTCCTTAAAAATACATTAAATAAAGAATTTTATTTTCTCTGAACTGGTCTATACACTACAACATATGTTTTATATATTTTCTAACAACTGTCTATCCCTAACCTGAGTGAGGGAGCTGGTTGGTAATGCAATGCAGAAAACTGCTGTCTGCCCCAGAGATGCAGGTGTTGATAATAAGGTAGTTGTATAAGAAAACTGCCTTTGTACATTTTAATTACAAACCATAACAACGAAGATTAAACTTAAAAAAAAAAAAAGAATTAAGGATTAAAATTGAGAATAGTTACTCTTATCTCCAGAAAGTGCTATCATTTTCTGATGTTTATTGCTGTGGAAATAAAATTTAAATGAACTTTGGAAGCAGAAACTCTTCTGATTGTCCTCAATCCAAAGAAATAAAATAGAAATTGGTCTGGATTCCTTGAGGACACAGCTGTTCCTGGGAGTGGCATTGTGGTTCTTTCTTATTTGCTTCCATAAGCACATCATAGGGTTTCTGTGTGTTTGGCCACATTCAGAGACGCTCCAACTGTTTACTCGCAAACATGTGCTGACAAATAGCAGTGGCTCCGAATACAATTACATGTGGTATGTAGTGTTCACTTGAAAACAGTTTGGATTTCCTTGAACAAATATGTCCAAAAAGCCAAGATTTCTTTTCTACAAATTACTAAACTTGTATAAAAAGTTAGTTATGTAAAAGTGCCCAGGTTTCATTGGGATTTCATTCCAAGTCAAGATGTTTTCCTTGTGGAAGGTGGAAGATCTTTTCTAATGGATGTGAAAGAGAAGCATCTTCAAACCTCCTAGCGCCGGATTGTGACCCGAGACCTGACAGTTGGCATGACAACATATTTTATTCTTAGAGAACAAGATAGATGGAGTGGTTACCTACAAATAGCATAATGAATCTTTCACTGCTGAATATTGAAGCTGCTTATTTTCTCCATCTCTCTCTACTCAAGTATACAAGACCTGGATATTTACATAATTCTACAGGTCTTTCTGATGTCCTGTCGAAAATACTTTTGAAAATATTACAACCAAACCTAATACAGTATTGCCTACTTTCATTTCAGGAAGTGGCCAGTTGAAAGGTTATGCCAAGTGCTGACATAACGGCAGACATGTTACTTTATGTACAATTGACACAATGGTTGAGAATTCATGTCTCTCAACATTCAATACATTCATGTGTATGTTCCGAATACATTTGAGGCTTTCTCAAAACACTATAATGATTGGTTAAATACCATGAGATTATTTTTAAATGATGGACAGAATATAATAATGCAAAAAAATAAGTTAATCAGCATTGGTTTTCCCCTTTTATTAAATGTTTTTAATGTGTGAATGGATTTGTTGTGTGCAGGTGTTAAGGCCCTAGATGCTGTGCTTAGCAGTACTATTGTGAAATGGACAATGGCTTCCAAGTCATGGGAAAATTGTAGTGCTTTGTTCTCTTCTATTGTTCATTCCCAGGATGTCGTTCAGGGGAGCTGTGATTGCCACTCAGGGAAAATACAGTTCAAGATATCACACTGTATTACTTTAAGCACAAAAAGGAGGAGGGCGACCTTCTCTAAATCAGTAATTAAGTGTTGGAGACTGTGTGAAAGGAGGTGTGCAGTTTTCTCAAGAGATGACTGGAAAGCTGAGGTCACTTGGATCAGCATGTTGTCTTAAGTGCATTTCTGTATTTCAGTACAGGCAAGAGGATGGAACACATTGGAACAAAAATAACGCAAGGAGAGGAAAGCATCAAACATCACAGGAAATGCGTTATATAACGTATAGCAGAGTCTAAAAATGAAACAATACAAGTTACACATAATACCTTGTGGATATTCAGATCCAAGTATAAGTACAAGTATAACGTGATATCAATTTGATAAATATTTTGCAAATAATTACATTAACAATTACTTTATTCAAATTTTTATTTGGGATTCATTAGCATGCATATATATATATATATATATAATATAAATATATATATAATATAAATATAAATATAAATATAAATATAATGTGTGTGTGTGTGTGTGTGTGAGACAACAAGCTTATGCAACTTTAAACAAGCACAATTACAGCAAAGCCTTAGTCTCTGAACCTTTTTATAGTCTGAAGCTGTATGAAAATGAAAATAAAAACTAACCTCCTTTGTCATTAGTGTGTTTTTTTTTTTAAAGCCCCTTACGGGACAATGCAACGCAGGCTGTAAACTAAAGCATCACTGGAAATGGGAAACTTCACATACCTTAGAACAGCACGGCTTTATTGAGCGTGACAGGCCACAAGACACACAGCCAGGAAGAATAATACCAATCTTTGCACAGACATCAACTCAATGATTTGAAAGTCTGTCATGTGATGTCTCATGTTTAAAGCCAACTGTAGATTAATCAAGCTACATTAAGTTTTAGTTATTTCCCATAAGACTCCTCACGGTATGGTCTTTTTACCCTTTTAAATGTAGTAGGACACTGTAAATAATGGGATATAGACAGTCTGGTTATTCAGCATTCTGGTTGACTGACAAAGGAACAGAGATGTACTGAAATTTTGCATATGTGCAGATATCAGTTTATGTCAGCAAAAAATGAAACCCTTACATGTTAAATCAAATACATCTTTACTAACAAAATATAGTTCAAACATATTTCATACAAAAGTGGAAACCGGGAAAAAATAACATTTAAAGCAATGGTAATACAACATTAAAGAGGGCCCCGTGTTTTCTGCCACTTGTCTTTTCAATTGCAATTCAACTACTTTACCCTAGATGTCCCCACAGCCTCTCAATTTATAATAATTTAATTCACAATTTAAAAAAAACAATTGTAATTGTAATCAAATTACTATTAGTTTAAATGGTAATTGAATATATTGATGCATTTAAATAAACATCAAGAGTCAAACATGGAGTCAAAACATCGCAATCAAAAAAACATTTAATTGAGCTAACACACGCAGCACCATACACTCGGTATTTTGTACACCGATGGGTAATTTATTTTTAGACCACACTCAAAAATCAACAAAGACATTTCCCACCAGATTAACAAAAAAAACAACAACAAGAAAAAACAGAAAACAAAAGGCTGAGAATGACAGCTATTAAATGTTTTCCTCCAGTAAATATATCAGGGAGTGAAAATCATAAACCCTGCTGTTATTTTTGTTTTTCTAGAGGAATGTTTGCGATAATATCCCATATGAAAAAAAAAGAAAAAGTACAACAGGGTTGCAGGATTATGAGTTTGACAAATGTGGCAAGTTCTACAATATTGCTAAGCGGTTACTATAAAACCTGGGGCAAACCAATTTAAGACTAATGCACACATCCCCCCTTTGCCTGTGTGGCCAACACCATGCGCCAGATGGGCAAACCAGGGAAAGAGTGCCTGTGAGGCAACCAATGCATTAGCAAATGTTTGAGCTCCCTTATGGAAGGTGCAGTGGCCAGTTGCAATTTCCTGGAGCTTTTACAGTGCATCTCAAATTACTGACATTGTACCTAGTTACTGGCCTGTTGTCATGCATTCACCCCACACTTCTCCAGTTTGCCACCAGAGGTCATCTCCCCAATTCCTCACCATCATGTGCACATGTTCCAGCATTCCCAGTCTCTCATTGGTCCAGCCTTTCCAGCCACTGATTACTGCCTTCCTCGGATTCACCAAATATATATATATATATCCCTAGCCACTGCTTACAAAGTCTTGTTTTGCCTCTCATAGTGAAAGTCTGAGCCTTTATTAATTGAGTTTGCTTTTCTGGATTTAGATCTTTGCCTGTTCCCTTGTTTCTGGACTTCTGGACTTCCTTCAGTACCCCGTATGCAGACTCCTTCCCCCACCCCATTTTTGACCATTTGGCTGCTTTCTTCGACAATGACTCCCAAGTCTCCTGCATTGTCCCGTCTGCCAGTATTAAACCACTCCATGCCTGGGTCCTCTACACCTTGTCTATTCCTGTTAGACAGTCCTGACACCATTCTACACATGCAAATGATCAGAATATATATATATTTTTTTATGGACAATCGACTACCTCCAAACTGAAAGTAGGATTAGCCAATACAGTTACTCTACATTCTGTGAATTACATTGATGGCACATCACTGTGATATTTAAAAGCATTTTAAGTTAATTTTAATAATGTGACAGAATTTGTCACCAATAATGCCACTTACAATGGCTTGTGTCAAGGTTTATTGACAAAATCAATACATTTGTCTCGTTATGCCCACATTGGTGGCTGTAACGAAAAATGCATACACTGCCCAAGCAAGAAACTACATTGTTTAAGTCGAGAATACTACCCAAAGGGGGAGGGGACTGTGTAGTTATCATGGTTGACCAAGTGATTATACTGAATTGACAATGACATACAGTGAGGGAAAAAAGTATTTGATCCCCTGCTGATTTTGTATGTTTGCCCACTGACAAAGAAATGATCAGTCTATAATTTTAATGGTAGGTGTAATTTAACAGTGAGAGACAGAATAACAACAAAAAAATCCAGAAAAACGCATTTCAAAAAAGTTATACATTGATTTGCATGTTAATGAAGGAAATAAGTATTTGACCCCTAAGACTTAGTACTTGGTGGCAAAACCCTTGTTGGCAATCACAGAGGTCAGACGTTTCTTGTAGTTGGCCACCAGGAGGGATTTTGTCACACTCCTCTTTGCAGATCCTCTCCAAGTCATTAAGGTTTCGAGGCTGACGTTTGGCAACTTGAATCTTCAGCTCCCTCCACAGATTTTCTATGGGATTAAGGTCTGGAGACTGGCTAGGCCACTCCAGGACCTTAATGTGCTTCTTCTTGAGCCACTTCTTTGTTGCCTTGGCTGTGTGTTTTGGGTCATTGTCATGCTGGAATACCCATCCACGACCCATTGTCAATGCCCTGGCTGAGGGAAGGAGGTTCTCACCCAAGATTTGATGGTACATGGCTCCGTCCATCGTCCCTTTGATGCGGTGAAGTTGTCCCGTCCCCTAAGCAGAAAAACACCCCCAAAGCATAATGTTTCCACCTCCATGTTTGACGGTGGGGATGGTGTTCTTGGGGTCATAGGCAGCAATCCTCCTCCTCCAAACACGGCGAGTTGAGTTGATGCCAAAGAGCTCGATTTTGGTCTCATCTGACCACAACACTTTCACCCAGTTCTCCTCTGAATCATTCAGATGTTGGCAAACTTCAGACGGGCCTGTACATATGCTTTCTTGAGCAGGGGGACCTTGCGGGTGCTGCAGGATTTCAGTCCTTCATGGCATATTGTGTTACAAATGGTTTTCTTGGTGACTATGGTCCCAGCTGCCTTGAGATCATTAACAAGAGCCTCCCGTGTAGTTCTGGGCCGATTCCTCACCGTTCTCATGATCATTGAAACTCCACGAGGTGAGATGTTGCATGGAGCCCCAGACCGAGGGAGACTGACAGTTATTTTGTGTTTCTTCCATTTGCGAATAATCGCACCAACTGTTGTCACCTTCTCACCAAGCTGCTTGGCGATGGTCTTGTAGCCCATTCCAGCCTTGTGTAGGTCTAAAATCTTGTCCCTGACATCCTTGGACAGCTCTTTGGTCTTGGCCATGGTGGAGAGTTTGGAATCTGATTGATTGATTGCTTCTGTGGACAGGTGTCTTTTATACAGGTAACGAGCTGAGATTAGGAGCACTCCCTTTAAGAGAGTGCTCCTAATCTCAGCTCGTTACCTGTATAAAAGACACCTGGGAGCCAGAAATCTTGCTGATTGATAGGGGATCAAATACTTATTTAACTCATTAACTTGCAAATCAATGTAGAACTTTTTTGAAATGCATTTTTCTGGATTTTTTTGTTGTTATTCTGTCTCTCACTGTTAAAATACACCTACCATTAAAATCACTGATCATTTCTTTGTCAGTGGGCAAACGTACAAAATCAGCAGGGGATCACATACTTTTTTCCCCCTCACTGTAAAAGGTATACTTCTGTATTTTGACATTTTAGCCAGAGGTCTTACTCACCCAGAGTCATATGAATCCATGTAACCACCCCCCCACCGTTTTTTTGAGTGAGTGCAGTCTGAAGAAATCTGAAATTTTCATTTTGTTAGCATATCACCCGAGCCATAAATAACACGACGTAGCACTTGGTATTCTGCTACTGAATATTGATCCAAATGCATCCCTTTTTACACAGGCTTCATGAAAAATGAAATGCAGATTCTACCAAACACTTTAGTTAGTGTTAAAGTACCTATTGAAATTGCTTACAGATATGAAACGTTTTTTGCTGAAGACGTACTTCCCAATTTAATGTGAAAGGCTAAAAGACGGCACGGAAAAAAAAAAAAAAAAAAAAAAGACTACGCCACACCAATTTATTTTCACAGAAGGCAGATCCATAAAAAAAGACAATCACAATGAGGGACAATTACTAAAATCACTAAAACCAGTGTAAAATGCCTTGCTGGCCTGGGCCATAATTATAAAATCCCTACCCTAATCTAAACAAATTTAAAATAAGAGATCCTAAGCTAAAACTATTCCCTCACTCCTATGTAAATGGACCATGCACCACACCCCTGGGCTTGTCCCCACACCTTGCACCACACACTAACACCACTAGGTAAGCGAGATAATCGGGGCTCTGTGGGATTTCATCTTCACAAGCCAGTTACCTCATCTGTTGTCACATCCAGATGTCTCCCAACCAGACGGCGCTCTCACCACTACAGGCGAGTGCCTCTGCCTGGCGCCGCGATCGAAGGGCCAGGAACAAAATGTGCAAAACACACAATCCTCAGGGAAGGCAGCAGGGAGAAACTACAGGAGGCACAGGCGGTTCTCCACTTATACTCCAACCCAATGGCATCTTCCACCACACACCAGGAATTGCGGTCTTCTGGTCACGGGTGTGCCATCCACTATGCCAGGGAAAGTAGTCTTTGCCACCGCTGGTCTCATCCCAGTCCCATGCACTGTGCTCTGCTGCCTTTGCCTTGGCTCCAGTCCACTCCGTGGCACAACCTTAATGCCCACTGGAGGTGGCACGCTCTCAACTGGGGGTCTGCAGGCACAGAGGGCAGAGGCAATGCGACCCCGGGGTCTGGGACTCCTTTCCCCCACCCGCCCGGGGCACCCAAGTGGATGGTCAGGCCAAGGAACCCTGGAGCTGCCCATTTTCCACCCATGTTGCCACAAGCTCCCATGCAGACAGTCAGGGCACATTCCCACCTTTGATCTCCCGTCTTCCATCCACTCGGCTCCCAGGCAGGGCACCTGGTCACTTACCCCCTTCTTTGGTCCCCTCTCCTCGCTGCCCAACCCCATCTATTGCCCAGAGTGTGCCAGTATTGCACCTTTCTGGTCCATCTGTTCCTTTCTGTGCTTGTGTCTCTCTGGTCCGCTCCCTTTGCTGCTGTACCAACCAGCCTTTATCTACCTGGGGGTCGGGGCGCAGTTGAAGGATTCCAGAGACCATGTGCAGTATGTCCAAAGGAGGGCAGGTGATTGGCTGAGTAATAATCCAATAACACATGTGCAAATAAAGCAATTAAGCAATTAAGTGAACCAAGTATAAAGTGAATAATTAAATACATAAAAAAACAAATGTGCATGTAATATATATAAAAGTGAATAATTGAAAAACAAAAGTAATAGAATAGCGAATAACCCAGCTGTCACCATCACCATTATATATTTGTCATTTAACAATACTTTGGATGCTGCAAAAAGTGTTTCTTATTATGGCCAAGTTTTACAGAACAATATCAATCTCTAATAGAAGGCAGGGTTGAAATTGAAATTGAGCTGATGCTTACATTTAATAGGAAAATATAATGCATGTTACATTTTCTGTCATAAAACTGTAAATGACAATTAATGTGATGTTTAGAAAGCAGGTCACAGAAAACATGAACCCTAGTTATGTAATAACTAATTTATGTAATATTATAAAATAATATAAATAATATAACAATTTAAACAATGATTTGATACATTTATCACAATTTCAACTTAATGCTGGCTGTGTTAACTGGTCAATTTAATATTCTGTGCATTATGTAAAATTCAATTAGGTGTATAAGGAAGATAAGATAACATTCAACTGGTATTGTACCATCTACAAATACATACAAAACAATAAAAGGTTTTTGATATCTGTATTTTGTTTGCAAGTAAAGTTTGTTTAATGTATTCCAAAATTTGTTATTTCCAGGGGAAGGTCTTCTATATGCTCACACAGTCTGGTTTGTGCCATTCTTGTGAATACATTTCAATTGTGAAAGCCAAGTCAAAAATATACTTGAGAGAACAAATAGTTTAGAATTATTATTGTGGCAGGACATGTTGACTTACAGAGCTGGAGTGCTGTCACCTGGGGGAAGTCTGATTGGCTCGTTGAGCAACATGAGAATGCAGTTGTATTCTGTATTCTCATTGGTTGGTCAATCAGATGAACAGAGTTGATGGTTAATTTTACCCACCTAAGCTCAAGAGTGCCAAGGCCAAGGCCACCCTTGAAACACAATGCCAATTTATTTCAGAACACTATTTTAAGAATCTTATTGTAAAGGAATAGCAATGCAAACTGTGCTAAATAACATATTGTACTCTAGAACAGGGAAAAGGTTCTTCTGAAACATCTGTCTTGATCCTTGTGTTTTTTTAAATATTTTAAACAGTCACAGCTATTGATAATCAGGAACTGGAAATGGTTGTTGAGGTTAAGGAAGCAATTACATGAAGAAGCGACCCATGCCAGCATATATAATTGTCGAAGCAAGGCATGAAGGAGGACATTTTGAAACCAATTAATCAAAATGATTCCCCTGAGCCAAAAGGTTTTCTCAATGGTTGCATGCAGTTGCTTCATGCAGATAAAGTTAAAACCAAGGTCAAAGCTCAAACAAGGCACATGTTTGTTTGTTTTCTTCTTGGTTTAATAACCATGCAACTGTGCAGTTCTACAATAGCAATTATTACTCTTTCAATGGTTTGTGTGTTGTACACAATCCTATCTATTGTTTATTTGTTTTGTATAGGCCCTACCAGTATTTATTCACATCTGTATTTTCACTGAAATGTAGGTGGTTGTGCTCTTAATACTCTTCAAGATTTGACCTGTGTTAGTAATTAAGTGTCTTTTATTTGGCCAAAGAAGCTTTGAAAGATCTCTGTAAGAGGAGTCACTGGTAACTATATATTTTAGTTCCTATTATAGTTGTGGGACCAATCCCACCCCCCATCCCCATTCCATCTCTAAGCTGGGGTAGAATTATTAAAACAATTCAGACCATCATGAGATAATGACTGCCTGTACTGAGTATAACTACCACGGAATACAACACACTGCTGTTTGAATACATCACTGTTATCTCGAAATGCCACCAGAGTGGTAATAAGAAAGTGTAAGTCCTCTATTAACAGCTTTGCATCCTTATTATTGTTTTTTTAAGTCTGAAGTGAGTGATTAGCAGAGAAAGGATTATAATACCCAGGCCTTTAAATACCATGTTATAATTTACCTACCACAGCTGTGTTTTTATATTCATATGTAAAGTACTGCTGAAGTACTTTCATGAGCTGCCTAACCTCAAGTTGATGTGCAGCTTTATATTTCAAGATAATAATAAGTATTACACTGGTTATTTTACATGTATTTTTTCTTTAAAGAACTGTCTTTGTCATCTCCCTTTATTTATTTTCTAATATGAAAGTACTTCCTGATACTTTGTAATATAGTTCTTGTGAATGAGGCTGCAATATTTCTAATTTGTATGATTTCAATGATTAATTCGTATTACTACTGTTTTTTTTTTCATTTCAGTTCTCTGAAAAAGAGCCAATATTATGTCGTTGTGACGGTCTGGAGATTAATATTGTGTATATCTTCATTATCTTGACTCCCTACATTAACTTGGAGTGTAGCATGTACTGTTTATGTGGGAGTGTAAAAAGACATTTCTCTCACAGAAGTAAGCATAGATTTCTCTTAAGATAGAAACGATTTGCCAAATTCCCTGTTTTGGTGTCTTCCATAAATACATCCTTTTAGTGCTTGTCGGGTGATTGCATTGGCTTACTTTGTGAGGCACAGAGGAAATTACTTTCCAACCTGTACATGTTCCCCTGAGACCACACAGAGAGTGCAATACTGCTGCACCTAACTGTCAGCCTTCAAAAAATCTCTACATAAAGGCATCTTCATTTTCCAGTGTGCATATTGGCAGCATAAACACAATACTCTTTGTTACTTTTGAATAATATTTCGTCCTGAACATGTGCATGCAAGTGGAAGAAAAATACATTTTCTCAGGGTCCCTAAATAGCAATGGAAAATAACAAAAGTCCCAGCACATAAGTGCTTAAGTGGAACTTACACAAGCTCCACATAACATAACACACAATTACGGAGTGGTAATATATAAATGACACATTAGAAAGCATTAAGAAAAGGCTGGGCAGACGGGAGTTATATATTCTGATCCATAGACTTGGGAAATGTGATTATGTAGTGACTTCAGCTGCCAAAATGAAATCCAAAAACCTCAAAAACAAACAAATAAAAAATAAATAAATCATGTGATGCTGTTGTTGTGCCAAACCACAGATTCTGCATCTCTAACAGCAAAACAAAATTCACCATATCTGAAATGTCATTGTTAGGCATGTATTAAGAACAAACTGAACTGAATTTACACATTTGTATTTGTGTTACAGGTGTTTTCTTAGTTTTTTTTTCTGAAGGCCTCTCGTATCTTTCCTGTTTTCAAAAAGCAATAAGTAACTGTGATTTAAAATAACACTATATAGAATTGAATCAACATGATAACTCACCCTCATACTGGCATATAATTCTGCAGTTCTTTCATTTAATATAAACTTCTATGTGCAGAGATTTGTATAATACACACTTTGTGATCCATTAGAAAGTTTTTAGTGTATTTTTTTGTTTTGTTTTTTGGTGCAGTGGCTTTATCAGTTGACCACTCAACAAACCTTTTCAACAGAAAACTATATTTTAAATCTCTAAGACCAAAGTAATTAAAATGGGTTAACATCAACCATGAAACTGCTGCTGCAGATATCTAAAAAAATCCCCGTTTCACTTGTGCGTAATTATGAAATGGCACAAATAAGATTTGAAAACATTGTTTTAGCTCTTATTAATGAGGCATCGAGAGAAGGATGCAGAATACTGTTGCACTATTAACGTAAAGTGGCCTCTTTCAAAGCTACACTTGATCATTTAATACTTATTCTTCTGGATCCTCCTCACTGGACCTCTCTGCCATACCCATATTGCTGACCCTGTTACCTTACCTGCTCTGCACTGTCAGATATTTGCAGAAAGAGACTGTCTCAACCAAGTGCCAGTATCAACAATTATGAACCCTTCATATACCCAGATTATGGCCCTTTACTTAAGTGTAGTGGGGCCTGTTATTCTAAACTGCGAGTGTTAAAAAGGCTTGTATTCTTATCATTTTCCTTCTCTTGTGTGTCCTGCAAAATGGCAGTAGGGCTCCTTTATCCCAGTCCTTAAAAACCTCTGATTGAGGGATTCATGAAAGATGTGCTTCAGAGAGCTTCCACATTCTCTACATTTATGAGACGTGGCAGGCAGCCGCTATTTCCTGTTTCTAATTCTGAGGAGTTGCTGACGTAGATGACATTTGTCTTTGATGACATCCCGAGAGTGGCAGAGTAGAGAGCAGCAAAGCCTGCACCCCAGCTGGCAATCACTGTGCTTCAGAAGCTTTTCCAGATGCATTTAAACCTAAGGTAGATGTTTGGAATTGTAATGAATTGCCTGCTTTATTGAGCTAACATACGCCTTCATACTGGAAATTGCCTCCAGCCACACTCTGTTGTTGTTTTGTCCTGAACGTGCTGTGCAGTTCTCTGAAGTGTGTCTGCCGTTCTGGTACAGCTGTAGTTGAGGGAAGACTTGAAGTAGGGTTTCAAGGACAGCGTATACGCATACTGTCTCCATGATTTATGGAAGTCATGTAAATACAAATGCGCAGAATTGGTTTAAGTTTGTTCTCTGAAACAGGCTAAGTGTATAGCATATGCCAGCACACAGTAGGTTACACAGGGTTTTGTAAGCAAAGCAGAACCTCTCAATTTTATTCATTTTCTTTTCTCTTTTTTTCTGGTTGCTTTTTAGAAACTTAACACTTGCATTGCAGCTTTGTCTATTTTACCTGGTGGTGGTGCTAAGTATTCGTATGCTGCCTTGTTATTGTCGACTTGCCTAGTAAGAGGAGAATAATGCTGTGAATAATACCTTAAACTGTGCTATCTAAATCAAATCTGAAAATCATTTCAATGTTTAAAATACTGATTGCTTTGAAGTATCCAAAAGAAGTATCAAGAGCAAGTTCTGAGTAAATTATGATACATATCAATCCCCTAGAAAATAAATTAAATATGTTTTTGGCATTAGAATGTAAGTAATCAAAAGTTATGAATGCAGTCACATAAACATGATGCAAGGAACAATTTACCAGATAAGCAAATGTAACAAGCTTTAATGTTCTCTCTGTAAATCATCAATTACATAGTCCCGTAATTATCCAATAAGGCAATAAATATCACTGCGAGGATAAAAAAACTATGCCTGTTTCTTTAAGTATGTCAGAGATTCCTCATATCCATGTATAGTAAACTGAGGAGATTGTGACTCCTGACTACCTGACATTTTCCGGTGTCACATTAGACACTCACAATCTTTGCATAGCTAAAGTTATTGGGCAATGGCAAAGAGGTTGGTCTTAATAACAAGCATGTGTTAATTTGCTGCAAGGATTTTATTACCTGTCATCTGTAAATGAAACGTTGTATAAGAAGTTAAACTCTTTCCATCCCAGCATCAACTTCCTCCCATGAGTAACTTGCATTAAAGGACTTTCAGCCTGTTTTAAGCTCCATAGAGTGCCATGCAAGAACTATGTAAGGACTTTATTTTTTATACTTTTGTGGCCCTTCTTTATAAAAATATTAGCAAATGTATAAATGTATGCTACAATAACAAGGTATAATGTATTTCATGAGAACTAATCAATCTTGAAATTATTCTCTTATGCAATCTTTCTTTAGTTTATCAAAACGTGGTGCATTGACCCCAACACATGGCTGGGTCCTGACCCCCTGAGGCTTCCTGTTGACAGTGGATCCTATATTTGATTCAAGAACAAGCAGCTTCCCACGATGACACAAATGTGTACAGTCCGCACAACTTCCTGTGTGGAAGTTATGAACAATAACGTTCACGTACACAAGTTCTCTCACGGTTCTCATACGAGTTCTCTGAAATGTCTCATCTCTTTTGTTGTGTCTGCAGGCTGTAAGTGCCAACCTTCCAGTGTTCAAAGAAGAAAATGTAATTGTCAGAAAAAATGGGCAGAAAACTATGTCTGTATATTTATTTACACAGTATCCTCCCAATATATTCAGACCAGTGCCAATCAGAATGATTTTATAACTTTTTGGTCATGTAAGGAATTGTGTGACTATCATTATTGTATGCATCAATAGCATATTTGTCAAAAACAATTACGTATAAAATGTTCAACTTGATTAAAACCCTGCAATTAGAACTTTGTGAATCCACTTTGACGTGTATGACACAGAGGAGACACATCCTGTACCCTGTAATCAGGCCCATCAGGTTCTCAGGAAGGAGATTCGGTCACAGTTTCATGGGAAATCTCTCCAGCTCTACAGGTTGCACAGCACGCACCAGTGGATTGCGTGTTTTAATTCATACCACATAATTTGTATGAGATTGCGGTTTAGAGATGGCCAATCATGAATGTATATTTTCTGCTCCCTTAAATATTAAAATTGTAGACTTGGATGTGTGAAAACTTAATCATGATAAATGATGGGTTAACTCAGTTATATATTGCATGAAATACAAAGATTTTACAGCTTCCCGCTTATGGCCTTTGAGGAGAGTCTCACTGTATTCGATAATAATGTGGTGTCTTGGCTAATTGAGCGAAGGATAAGAAGCAGGCAAGCTGTAATTCAAACCAAAAGCGGACTTTATTGAAAGAGAAGCATCTTGATGGCCGAAGGCAAGAAAAAGTCATTGTGTTTTGCTTTTTCACAAACCCATGACAACACTGACTTCCTCCATCTGCTGGCTGCTCAGAGCTGGAGTCTCCCAACTTGCATTGCATTGTAATAACATCAAAAACACCAATCAGCTCCTGGAGTTGATTCTCTGCGGCCCTTAAAGAAAATTCTGGGCCTGATTAGGTACTAAAATGAAAAAGAAAGATAACAGCAACCTTTTGAATTGTCTTGGTTCTTAAATTCAATAAGTGGACTAGTTCACCAATGGCTTTTGTATTGTGGTCAAATTGGAGCAGTCCTTTCTGGGAGGGAGCTATGAGGCTTGGTTGGCCATTCACAACTCCCACTACTGGTTGACCAGTGTCAAGGTCTGAACATCCAATCTCTATTTTGCATCCAGCTGAGACATTCACCCAAAGCCACACTGCTGACGTGTGGTTCTGGAGAATAATTACTGGTCAGCAAATGTTCCATTTTATTTTACGGGAAATAACATGAATATATATATATATATTCTTCACAAGTTATTCTCAATGACTTGATAATGGTGTCTTTTGTATTCTTTCAAAGACTTGTTGGACTGTCTCAATTACATGACTACACTATAATTTTGTGTTTTCAGTGTAATCGTGTTCTGCTCAGTGCAGCTTTTGTTCCTCATGATGGGAATACTTTGGAGTATTAAACCACAGATTCCCATAGTTACTTAAAACACTTACACAATATTTTTTTTAATGATTTGTACTTAATGCATAAATTACATTTAATGTAATGAACATTAAACACAAAAGCATTGTAAATGGGAGGATTATATTGACAGTTCAGTTTGAAACCTACAGGTGCTAGTATGGGCACTTCAGTGAATCTTAAGACTCATTAATTAGTCAGCACAACACCTATCACATAATGAGGGACACTACATGTCAATTACAAATGACACATTTAAAGCTTAATTGCTTTTTAATTTAAGCTTTTTACTTTTTCTGTGTTCAGATCTCACTTTACCACTTTTCTTATGGAAATAAATCTCTTTAAAAATGAAAATAAATACATTTAAAACTATATTTCATTAGCATAACAAGATAGTCTGTCAGCATCAGCAATTGTTTCTATGCTGTACAAAATTATTTGCTTTTGAAATGTACTATAGTAAGTGTCAAAATGTATTGTTGAAACTAAAACACTTTATGCAATTGACACCTTGCATAAGCATTTTCAGCAAGACTAAATACAATATGCAGAATTTTATTGTTAAACTTACTTTAAAAATGCTCTCACAATTTTCCCACAAATGGAGTATAAATCCAAATTGTACTGCCTTCCATATTATCTTGCTACTACTTGCTTTTGCTGCTTAAGTGTATTATGGAGTCCAAGTCCCAGAGACAGCATGACTATCAACTGTGATTATACTTCTTATTTAGTCACAGCAACGCCTGCTTATTAGTGGGTAAAGAAATAGTGAGCAAGCTGCTTTTACTCTGTCCCATCATGTCTCCGTCTCACTGAACATGTCAATAATGAAACTAGTCAGGACTTAGTAAACTAAGTAAATTAGATACAATAACAATTTGCAATAATGAAACCCACCATTAAATGTCACCGATCATGTGACCCACACAATTACTGGTTTCAGCTGTGTTTATTTTTTAATATTGTTTTGTTTGTTACTCATATATTTCTTTATGATCTCTTGCAATAAATAACACAGACACTATTAATACTTGCTTGTTGAAGCATATCAAATGGAAAGTTGTACAGATCATAGTGCATGCATATTTCATTTTCCTGTGATATCGGACAGTTATGTATTCCAGTATTGTGTCAAAACAAATTCACTGAAGTTTATATGATGAACTGACTTTTATTTGGTTTGGTTTGTAGGCAAGGCTTGTAAAGGATACATAATTGTAATGAAATAAGCATTTGTTTCTGAGCTATATTTTTTTAAGCGGCACAGTACAATGTCAGTGTCATCTTATTGGCTTTCAGTAGTTGTGTCTGGAAAGTCAAATGTCTTTGTGTAAGTCAGATGAATGTGGTTGTCTGTGATGACATGCTTTGGTTTAATGGAATGCTTTTCTGGAAAGTCTCAATAGATCAGGCTTTGGTTTAGTCGTCTATAACAAATCTGTTGCCTTGTTAATTAAACAATTATCGTTTTAAAGTATATTAAAAACACATGGAAGAGTAGAATTTTATTAATAAATAATTTAAATTGAGACACGGGCGTAAAATGCTTCCCTGGAAATAATTCAAAGAAAAGAGTAAACCACGGTTCCAGATGGATGTCATCCACAGCTTAAAGGAAGACGATACATTTATGATTAGAAGAAAGTTAAGGATTGAAGCTTGAAGGCACTGCTTTCCACAGAGTAACGGCTGTGAGAAACAAATCTACCTAGCCCTGTTATTGAAGCTTACTCTCAGGGCTCCTTTAAGGATTGACTGGGTGAAATTCTAGGATCAATTAGCCACCAGAAACCAAAAGAGCAAGATTAGCAAAATGGTTTCTACTGATTAACAGTTTTGCATTCTTTTACTCTTGAATAAAAAAACAAACAAATGTCATTGCCTATTTAACTGACTGTCAGAGTCAGAGGAAGGTCGTACCCCCAGCAGCCAACTCCATAGTGACTCCCCAAGTCTCTGATTAGAAATGTAAAAATTCACCCTGCAGTGAAAATTATTTCTCCAACGTAATGCTTTCTTTCAAACACATTCATTCATTGTAATCACTACATTTTTCAAGTTAATACAACCCATTTGAATCAAATGAAAGCCAATAGGTCAGCTAATTTTCAAAGATGTCATGGTCACACAGAAATTCTTTCTAGACATTTTTATTATGTCTGACTTTAGTGTGAGCAGTCCCACATTTTAATTAGACTGGATTAATTTAAGCCAGACAGAAGCTAATATTCCTTCCAAAGTCAAAAAGGGGATTGTTGGCTGCTTTGTTAAATAAGATTTTACAAGCATTTTTTTCTGGTGTGAAATGTGTGATTTCTCACCCTAATAAAGGGGTTTAATGGGGACATAAATACTCTGGCTCATTAGGTGAGTGTTTAAGTGTTTGAGAGTTATTGCCACTCGCTTTTAAGAAGGGTTAAAGTTTTGCACTCCTCTGCCTCTGAAACTGTTCAGTGTCTGACAGACTGTTTCTTTAGAGGGAGCGCCTGAGAGTCCACTTTTGTTGTCAGGATCTACTTCAGCATGACTGACCCATTTACTGTGTAAAACGAATAACGTTTTATGGGAGTGAAACATTTTGTGTAATCTCTGCTGTGTGGGAGTCATCTAATGATTGATGCACTTAATTGTATCGTCCTTATTGGTTAACATGTTTTTTTTTCCATTGAAAATCACTAAAAACTCAATTCTTCTGCACACTGTATTGGAATAATGAGTTATTACCATTTAATACCAGTTAATTTAGGTACTGCATCCTAAATATAAAAATGAGACTCCCTGAACTATCTAGCTGACTTTAATAATAATAATTTTAATAAGAATAATGAGAAGAAGAAGATGGATATGGAAGATGATATGCTTATTTAACATAGGTACCTGTGATGGCGTTAAACATACATAAGTATAAACATACATAACTACAGCCTCCTGTCACGCCAGAGGCAAGAAGAAAGCAATATTCTGATTTATTTTGTTTTAGTGATCACACTTCCCTGTTTGACAAACAATTCCCCTAAATAACAATAAATAAGCCAATAAACACATGAAAACTTTAATATATATATATATATATATATATATATATATATATATATATATATATATATATATAATATATATTATTTAGAAACAATAGAACTGAAACTGCAGCTAAGAACTGCCCCATGCAAAAGCTTAACGAGCCATTCAAGTGTCCAGCTTCATGACCCAATTTAAAGTGTACTCTGAGAAATTCTCCAAGATTTCCCCAGCCTTTCTCTTTGAAATACAGCCTGCTATTGAAGCAGCCGATCTGAGTGCAGCGGTCACACTGTGCTGTCAGCTCACATGCTTAAGAAAGCTTTTATGGCTCGTTCGCTGGGACTTGCCAGACTGGCTCTAAATGTGGAGACAAACTGAACAAATGCCACAGTGTTTGGCTTCATGGCCTCTGTGTTGGTGGACACTTCTGCTGAGACTTTAGGAGCTGAACACCTGCTCAGTATGTGCAACTGTCTTACCTGAAGCCCTACATGGAGAAAGCTATGGGACCACAATGCAAGGTGTACGCACACATGCATGCTCACATATAGGTCCATATTACTAAGTGGGGACTATGATTCCCAAAATCTTCGTGAATCAAAACCAGAGATTTTAGCTTGAAGCCAACTGCTGATAATATATGATTAAAATAAATACATATGAAATATCGGCCTACTTCATCCACCTTTGGCCTGGACAGTGACTAATGCACAGGCACAGGATATCAGTGCTGAGATATCGGTTTGGAGCAACCATTCTCACGAACCTGTGGTGGAGCTGCAGTGGCACTAAGAATCTGCTTTTCAGCTCTTCATACCTCAAATCTCAGAAGAGTTTATGAATCCACACAAATACAGACACCAGAACCAAGGATAACTGCCAAAGCGATACAAGCTGAACTCCAAGGTGAAGTTTCGTCAGTTTCTGATCGCACCATCTGTTGCTTTTTTAATGAAAGTGGCCTCCATGGAAGAAGAAAAACATAAAAAAGCCAGACTGAAATTTGCTAAAATGCATATTGACAAGTCACAATCCTTCTGGGAGAATGTCCTTTGTACAGATGAGTCAAAATTAGAGCTTTTTGGCAAGTCACATCAGCTCTATTATCGCAGATGAAAAAATGAAGCTTTCAAAGAAAAGAACACCATACCTAGAGTGAAACATGGTGGAGGCTCTGTTATGTTTTGGGGCTGCTTTGCTGCGCCTGGCACAGGGTGCCTTGAATCTGTGCACAATGAAACCTCAAGACTGTCAAGGCATTCTGGAGCGAAACATACTGCTCAGTGTCAGAAAGCTCTGTCTCAGTCGCAGGTCATGGGTCCTCCAACAGGATAATGACCCAAAACACATGGCTAAAAGCACCCAAGAATGGATAAGAACAAAACATTGGACTGTTCTGAAGTGGCCTTCTATGAGTTCCGATCTGAATCCTATTGAACATCTATGGAAAGAGCTGAAACTTGCAGTCTAGAGAAGGCACCCATCAAATCTGAGACAGCTGGAGAAGTTTGCTCAGGATGAGTGGGCCAAACTACCTGTTAATAGGTGCAGAAGTCTCATTGAGAGCTACAGAAAATGTTTGATTGCAGTGATTGCCTCTAAAGGTTGTGCAACAAAATATTAGGTTGAGGGTCCCATCATTTTTGTCCATGCCATTTTCATTTGTTTTATTATTTACAATACTATGTTGAAAAACAAAATCAAAAGCAAAGTCTGATTTCTATTAAATATGGAATACACAATGGTGGATGCCAATTACTTTTGTCAGTTTCAAGTTATTTCAGAGGAAATTGTGCATTCTTTGTTTTTTGTGGAGGGGTACCAACAAATTAGAGCACGTCTGTAACTGTAAATCATTATCTTTGCTCCCATATTTCAAACCTAATTACATGTCGCCTGCATAGTTTGTTTGTGTCTGAGGTGGTCACTGTCTGCTACTACAACTTAAATATGATTTGTTCTTAAGTCCTAATAAACAATAATACACCTGTATATACACTCTCCTTTCTTCTTGCAACCGCAAACATACAGCTTCAAACAATTGAATGTTGTTTTTAAATCAGTTCTCCTCTCAGATTTTTTTTTTCCAAATCAAATTCATGTTTATATTATATGAAGGTATGAAAAAAATAGCAAGCCATCTCAGCTTACTGGGCTTGGGGACAGTTTGTTTATCAATCTCTCTATGACCTTCTTTCCAAACTGCACCTGAAATTCACTGTAATTATATATCTGGTTTTATGATGTCATTCAAACACCAGTTTAAAATGTTTTTGTTTTGCTTTCTGCAATATATCAATATAACCGGAACCCACACTGAAACTACTCACATGAAAGCTATAATATATAAACTTTGACACACAGAAACACTCACACACAAATAATGCTTTTTCCCAATTCACATTTTTCTAAATACCTTTATGAGTTTGCAAACAATTCTCATGAGAAAAGATTTTAGTTAAATGGTCAATTATAGGAGCTGTATCCCATAATTATATGATGTGAAAGATGTGAGAAGCTTTTGTCCCTAATTCAGTCTTGCAAGACCAAACAATCTCTCTGCTATTAAGAGATTTTCATTTAATAACTTGCACATATAGCTGAACAGAAATCCTGTGAAGGAATTCAGTAAATGGGACATATTTTAACTATTTTAAAATCGTCAAAGAGTGGAAAATATATGGTACAAATTAAGCTAACGATATATTTTGAAAATATAAATTAAATATATGGATTGCAGACTAAAATATTCATAAAATATATCCCATATTCATATCCCATCTCACGATTGCAATATCTTCAGCTGGATTCTGAATTACCTCACTGAGCACCAGGGCCTTTTTCCTTTTGAATTGGCAGGTACTATTGAAATGTAAATATTGCTTCTAAATGGAAAACACTGGGGTATATGTATTTAAATAAACAGTCGGCTTTCACTAAATGATCCAATAGTCAAAAGCACGCCAGCGCAGTTTGATCATAACAAAGACAAAGAAAGAATGACACTGTGGTAAGCAAAACATTTCACGGGCTGCATTTACAGTTTGCTGGCAGTAGCAGCTCAGCACTGTCCCATTAAACCAGCTGTATGGAAACGGGTCTGCTTTTCATATAGTATTGACTGTAGCCTTTGCGGAGCCTGTTTATTCTTTCTTACAAAATGCACGCCGTGGTAACCTTTAAAAAGCTGAACACGGTATCGCTCCCTTTTTTGTTTAATTTTGAACCAGTAAATTGTTATGGATGGGTTTGGCTTAGTTCAAAACTCATGCCCTTCCTTCATTAAACAAACAACTTGTTAAAATGTTTTAGACTTTCAAATTTTTTTAAACATGGAGACGCTAATGCATGTAGAATTATTCTATAGCACGCCACCACTTTACCTCCTACATTACCAGAGCAACAATGGCTCCAGAGACAGAGGATATCAGCTTGCCATATTAGAGGACTCTGGGTACATCTGTCCATAGCCAGGGCAACAGCAGTCCCTTTATGGTAGCCAGGGCTCTGGGGTCTGTCGACTAGGTACAGTACATCATGTCACCAACCATGGCCTAAAGATTCCTAGAGTGTTGCTAACTTTAAAAATTTGGGACATGGTTACAATGCTGAAAGTTGTTTATATAAGGCCCATTTGACTTGTGTGCTCGTGACTGAAACTGGAATGGCAGCAATGTTTGTGCTGTCTTGTAACTAGGGACACTGCCTCAAAAATAAAATAACATTAAATAAAATAACATAAAACATAATTTGTTATGTTTACTATATAATATTGTTAAACAATATTGTTGTCTTGGTTTTCTAAGAGCTTAGTTCCCGGTTATATTACTTTAAAAGTTATATATATATATATATTTATTTCCTAAACTTCATTTAATTCACTACATGAAATGCGTTTGTAAATTATGGCAAGACAAATGATCATTTAGACATATCTTTAATTCATTTAAAGACATCTTCAAATATTTCAAGATATCTGCAAATCAATTAAAGATATCTGATTTAAAGTACATTTAGATATATATCTAAATGATTTGCAGATATATTTAAATGATTTAAAGATATCTTGAAATAATTTAGAGATATCTGCAAATCATGTAGAGATATCTTTAAAAAGTACCTTATTTAGATATCTCTAGATATCTTATTTAGATTATCTAAATGATAATTTGGCTTGTCATAGTAAATTCTATCTTTTTAGATTTTCTGATAGCTGTGTGTGTATTTATTACACTGAAATATGTTTCCAAGGGCTATTAGACTTTGATATGTACATACTTTTTGTATATGGGTCGCAGAAATTAACTTTGATGGCTCACGTTCACCAGTGTTTATTTAAATATAATTCAAGGGTCATTGATTTGGTGGCAAACTGGAGTGGATTGAAACATAAATAGGAAATAAGAGGTTGAACTGATTGTGGACCTTTCTTGGATATGTTTTCAGGATAACAATCTTCTGTTTATATGGGGACAGGAGGGTTGGATTTCAGAACTCAAGAGGAGAGTTAACTTGAAACTTTTGGAGGGTAAACATTTGAAGTGATTACAATAAACACTATAATCCTATACTGGTCTTACAGTAAAAGATCAAATACAATGGTTTTTATTTTATAAAAATGATTTACTGCTTGAGTATTGAAATATACAAAAATAAACAAACAAACAAACAGCTAAACTAAAAACCTGCTATTTAAATATTTTAATCTAATATGTTTAAAGCCCACTGTTCCAAATTGAAGCTTACTACACAAGCCAACATTAAGAAAATTCCCATCTAAACAGTCACTGGATCTGCATGTTGTTAGTGTTTGAGGACAGATTGGTGTCTCAGGCTCCAAAATGTTACAATCAAAGTTGAAAATATTTTGCAAAAGGTAGGCATGAGTAAACACCCAATTTGTCCCAGGAAAGACAAAGACAAAAACAAAAACAGAAATACAAATAAACAGACATTACATCCTTAAACATATACTCTTTTGAGGGGTTTTGTTTATTTCCCCCCAAAGAAGGCTTTGGTATATACTTTACCAGCTTATAGTATAGCTGCCTTTTATAATACACACGTAATTATATAACAATATATTTATTTTGTGTGTGTGTGTGTGTAGGGCAGGGGGGTGGGGGTACCTCAGACCTGAAGACCAGAGTGTTTAGAGAGGGATTAGAAGTTGTTTTGTCATTCAGCATTAACGTCAGCTTCAATTAAACAAAATATTTCTGTGTGTGTCAATGTTATAGGTTTGTCTTTCAAAGTAGAAGCCTTACATGGTTATAAGAGATTCAAAATGTCGCAGGGAGCTGCGTGCTGGATTGCGCATTTTGCCAAAGGTTAATAATTTCCTCATCTTAGCTGTGGATCACCTTTTTGCTTATAAAGTAACAGGCACCAAGGGACATCATTGCAAGGCCAATAATGTTCACTTATGTTGCATCAGGCTAAAATTATTCTGTGGCACAGTTTATATATTTTCAGATACATCTGTGGTTTGTGGTATGGGGGTACACTGTTTGATAATCTGAATGTTTAATTAAGAAATGACACCACTTTCAGTTCACGTGAAATATGTGAGTACTAATTGAGATGGAATGTGGTGGAATGTTGTGAGACCCGCTGAATGGGTCTCATGAGTTTGTTACAACATCTTAAGCACAGCAGAGTTTCTTAGTAATATCAAAGGGCGCTCAGACAGGTATAAAAATGATGGCAGAGCAGTTCATACTGCCTGCACGCTGCCTGCACGCTTCCCTGCAGTCCAGCTATGCGGTCGTCATGTAACTGTCAGCACCGCAGTTTCATCTGCACATCTCTGAAGTCTTTTGAATTCTCTGCAAAGGGCCAGAACGTTTGCTTTTGAGGACACACTTGGGTCTGTGCTTGCATGAAGCTTTTCCAGATGAAAGCTCTTTTGTCTGCTGTACTTACATGAACAATTGATCAAGATATACAGATGTATTCCACACATTTACCCCCCCCCATCTTACTGTTTGTTGTATATACAGTATTTGACGTCTGTTTAATTTTGATAGATGCATTGTGTGCTTTTAAACTGGACTCATTTAATATAATAACATTGACCTAAGGGTTTTGGACTGTTAAACTGCCAAGTGTGCTTATCAGTAGAAGGATATTTAATTTTTTGCTTCCACTATTTACTGACTGCCAAGATTGAGTGGAAATGAAACTCAAATAATATTGAAAATCGTTTATATGCTGCTAAAGAAATTCAGATGCGCAATAAATTACACCAAAAAGTTAGAGAACATTTCTCAGTATTATTATTAGTAACATAATTAGTTATTTTCCCTAAATGCACCTGTATTTGAGCATTAACCACTGAAGTTATGTTCAGTTATGGTGCAGAATATAACAGTATATAATATATATAATATATAATAAACAACTGAAAAAACTTATAACAAATTGAAAGATTAATCTCCTGAAAAATTACAATTACAATTACAATTACATTCTTGCAGTCTGTGCCACAATCTTAATGATTAAATTATGTCCAGGCCATAATTTACGAAAAATAAATGGTTGAATCTTAGCTTCATATTAATCTTGATCTACCTAAAAATTCTAAAAACTTAACCTTAAAAGATTAAAAGTTTCAGGCAAGTTATGAGGAAAAATTAGGACATGTGTTTTAAGAGATCTCTACTTCGATGTCTGCAGTGCAACTACAAATTACCAAGGAATGCAAATAATAGCCCTTTGGATATTTTGGGCAATCAAGGTTTGATTACTTTGGCCTTTAAAGATACTTACTGTTGTATTTGAAGTGCCTAACAAAAATGTTAGCTCTCCTCTCTTAAATGCAATCTCTTAGTAATTGCTTGTCTTAATGGAAGCTGTGGGGTAAACTTCGACCTGACAGATGAAGGAACATGTACAGTCCCCACTTTTACTGGAGATTACAGTTTAGTTATCATCAGTGTTTTTGCAGATAAGAGTGTTGTGTTTAAAGTTGTGTTAAATGTTGTGTAAGGAGTGACAACTCCGAGACAGCTGTTTCCAGTAAAACATGTAACAATTTAATCTCGAGAGCCGCGCCGTACACAGTAATCAATTACGTATCATAACAGTACTGTACACACAGCCACGGCAGAAGCATCGCAAGTCACAAGGGTGGGGCTGGCGATGTCGAAGTGGGCTAGCACTGGTAAGGATGTGAGCTGTGCCTTAAGGAGCCACACAGCCTAGCTGCAGTCTTATGACCACACCCAGGGTTTGTCCTTCCGCAGGTGCTAACGCAGTGGGGCTGTGGTGTCAGAGTACTGTGGTAGAAACTTCAGGTAGTACCTAGTCATGCCAAGGAAGGAGGCTACCTGGGCTGGGGAGCTAGGCTCTGGGATGCTGTGTATAGCCTTGATGTTGGACTGGAGAGGTGATATGCCATCAGCTGACAACCGGTAGCCCACAAACTCAATGCATGGCACTGCAAAGACACACTTGTCACCATTGAGTGTGAGCTTGTACTTGGCCAGAGCAGTAAACACCATCTGGAGGCGCTCATCATGGATGGAGGCCATGGGCCCATGCACAACGATGTCATCCAAGTGGATGGCCAACCCGGGAATGCCCACGAGCACAGAGGTCATGACCTTCTGAAAGCAACTGGGAGCCGAACTGAGCCCAAACGGCTTATGAAAGCAGTGAGGTACTGGCTACTGGGGTGGAGTGGCACCAGAAGATAGCCCTGCCACAGGTCAAGTTTGGTCGTAGACAGGGCTGTCAGCTCCTCTGATGTAGGAAGTGGATATTTGTCTGGTACAATGGCCTTGTTCACTGCTCACAGGTCCATGCAGACGCATTGCACCAGATTTTTTCCTACCAATTACCAGATTGGAGATCCAAGGGGAGGCATCAACTGGTTCAATCCAGTAGATTTTTCAGCTCAGCCTTGACCTCTTCACGAAGAGCCAGTGGGATCTGTCACTGTGGCTGAATGACAGGTGTAACGGTGGGGTCTATCAGAGGCTGGTGGGTGAAGGCAGTGAGACAGCCCACCCCCTCAAACAGTGCTGGCCAGTTTTGTTGCCATAGTGAGGTGACGTCCAGAATCTCTGATCCACTGGTGTCTATGAGTGTGAAATCCAGTCCCATCAGGTTAGCACCATGGTGCATTACATGGAAGTTGAAGTCGAGCAGCCATAGCATACAGTGAGCTGGAGTGAGCCCACTAGATCAATGCCCAGGAATTGGTGACACTGTCTAAAGAGGTGGAGGAGTGCACTTTGTGGAGTAGCAAAGTGGCCATTCCGGAGCGTCATACACACATCATAAGTGTCTGCTGTTCCCAAAGTCCCAAGCACACGCTGGCCTTCCGTTCCCAGACAGTGGAATAGCAGTGCCCTTTTCCGCGCAGCGCTGACATCGTCAAGCCCAAGCGCTATGAGGTAAGTTTCAAAGCACTGTTACCAGCGAACCCAAGGAGGAGGTGGTGGGAGAAAGAAATAAGCCATCCTTGTCGCCAAATGTTGTGTTTAAAGTTGTGTTAAATGTTGTGTAAGAAGTGACAACTCCAAGACAGCTGTTTCCAGTAAAACATGTAACGATTTCATCTCGAGAGCTGAAGTCCTCACGCCATACACAGTAATGAATGACATATCATAACAGTGCTGTACATCCGACATAACTACTTAATACCCGCACTGTAGAACTGTGCGTTACTGTAACTCACTGCAGCACTGTAACTCTGTGTGCAGACATAACACAGAGACCATTCCTTGTTTTAAACGAATAATGCTTCTCTGCAAATAACTGTCACTGTTCTCTGGCCTCCAGTTAGGCCTATTTAATGTTTTGATCTATAACATCTCTTCTCCAGGTAACTCCTACTCATATCTAGTAATATTTTGCACTTGGGATTCATTCGAGAGCTTCATACACTCTCCTTGTGATGTGTCCAGCCCATTGCCATTTTAACATCTTCACTCATTTTAACTTCAGATTCATGTATTTGTTTTTCTATCTTTTCTTGCGTTTCCAAACATGCATCCATTTTTTTAATGTAACTATGAACAGCAAATATTTTTCTATGTGCTGATTTGTATCTTATAAAAGCAAATACAGTAATGATTTGAATAATATGACATTTCATCCATAATTAATAAATGCAATAGGATGTTGTACTTATGTGTTAATAATCATTATCTTAACAAAAAGACATTCCTGTTCATCGATACTAATGATGTTCAACCACCCCGCTCTTAAAAAAATTTAAACGAAAAAGAGTATTTCTTCTATAATGAAAAACTGCTCCATATAAACACGTTATAACATTGTTATAATAGTAATAATAATAATATAGTGCCGTTGCCCCACCAGACTGCGCTGAACACAAGATGACTGCTGGCAATCTGGCAGATGGTGTTAGAGTGTGCTACTGAATAAAGGACAATTCCTGTTAAATAATACCAAAGTTGTTTTTTCAAGCAAACTCTTACAGTTAATAACTGTTACATTGGTGTCAGAAGAGGGAGGCATGGAACAACAATGACTGGGGACAGCCAACTCTGCCAGGCTACGCCAGGCAGAGGCAAAGATAACCGAAGCGGAGGAATCAGTGGAATACTTTTGCCTGTGGTTTGATGGAGAAAGACATGAAGATGCAGCAGTGAAGCAGACCAGGAAGCATGTAACAATGCAATCACATCA
The DNA here is from genome assembly GCF_036373705.1 of Amia ocellicauda. Lineage (NCBI taxonomy): Eukaryota > Metazoa > Chordata > Actinopteri > Amiiformes > Amiidae > Amia > Amia ocellicauda. The sequence continues at coordinate 47,026,092 of NC_089850.1, forward strand.
CACGGAAGGACTCATATCCTCTCCCCTGGCTTGAATATACCCTCAACTAAATCTGGGAGGCGCCACAGTAATGCAGAAGCTGGAGGAGAGATAAAGTTCCCCCACTAATGCTAGAGCAGGGGTAGTCAATTATTTTGTGTCTGGGTCAAAATTTCTTGGTCAAGGTATAGTCAAGGTCCAGACATCGGGAGGGGGGGGGTCACATCTTCAAATGCCCCTTTCCAACACACACACAATTCTGTGAATTAGTAATATACCCCGTTGTTTATATTTAGTACATTCATTTGACAAAGTACAAAATAAAATGTTTAAATAAATATATATATTAGTATTAAAACGGTTTCAGACCACTTACATTTTAATGTGTTAAAGATTATTGTAGTCATATAGATAAGACACAAAATGCTTGAAAGTTTCTATTACGTTTATTAGATTCAAGTATTTACCATTTCCCTTTGTTCCACTGTGAACTGCACAAAATAAGTGTTGAAAAATGATGGCAAAGATGATAGAGTAATTCAGGGCGGGGGGTCTGGGGGTCCTCCCCCATAAGATTTTGACAACTGGAGACCTGAAATGCATGATTCTGGGTCATTTTGAAGTAAAAAAACATAGCTCAAAATCTCCATGAAATCAGGCAGATTTGGACTCAAACATATATTTGCTTCACAACCACATATCACCAGCGACAAATCCCATATCAACCAACATTATATATGCAAACTAGATGCAGTTCTGGTGCTGGTCAATCACAGATCTATTTCGGTGGGTCTCTGTAATTGAAACTGGTGAGGATGCACAATTCTCAATTTGCGTCTGCATTGGAAATAAGCTGTTTCCACCCCTGATGTAGGAGTTTCTAGGTGAACACAAGCTATGGCACTGTGCAACCCCGGTCGTGTGTGTGCACTTTTATATTTTAGAGGCGAGGTTGACATATGTCCACACGACAAATGATGCACATTTTAGCTGCTTATTTATAGAAATCAGAAAAACCGAATACCTATTTTTTTTGTTTTTACAAAGTGCAAAGTTTTTACAAAGTTTTTACAAAGTACAAAGTGTCGCTCTTGCCCCAGTCCAGAATGTGCACAGAGGTGCCCGAACAGGGAATCTGCGAGCAATCAACTCACTAACTAAAGGGAACACTAGCTCTATATAGGACATCCCATATTAATATGTAACATCCTATTGGCTAATAACCAGGAATTGCTGCGAATTGTTCTACACTATAACAAGCACTGAGTGCAACAAACCTCCATAACATTACTTAATATATATATATATATATATATGATAAAAAGTTAATTAAAATTATTCTCGCGGTCCAGTAAAAAGCATCTGACAGGCTGGGGTTGAGCCTGTCTCCAGCTCGACATTGAGATCAGGCCAGAATGGACCCAACCATCTCGGGGAGAAGTCGCCCCTCACTTCTGTAAGAGAATTTTGAATGCTTGATTTTTCAGTCAATCTAAATAAATAGTTGAACTGAAAACTCATAGGTCAATTGGTTTCTCTTTTAAGATTCTTTTTAGAGGGAAGATGCAGTCAAGTCACAGATGTGCAATAATCATTTATTTTGAGAAAAATAGGAAACTAATATCATTCAATTATATTACTGAAAATAAGTAATATTAAGCTTCTGCTGGATTACAGTAAGAAACAGATAATACCCATTTTCTTATTTCTCCTCACAGTACAGCTTATAGGCCAGCCTGGTCAGGCAGGAAGCGGTGTGTCTCTCTCTGTCTCCCTCCAGCTCTCTCTTGTGTCTATTTGCAGAATGAAGAAAAAATGAACTAAAATTCTCTTTATTTTCCCTTTTATAAGGTTTCCTTCCAACCAATAGCATTTTGCCACCACCATGACTTGGGTGCCTTATCCTAAAGTAATTTAGAAGTGGGGGTCATTTTGAATTTAGCTAGGAGCCAATAAGAGGACAGGTCTCTTTTGGTCTCTGGACATACAGATAAGGTTACCAGGGGCTACCAGAGGCTACCAGGGCTACCAGATAAAAGGGAGGAAGTCTGTTTCCTCTACCTCTTCAGATGGTATAGAATTTCCCATAGAAAAATATATTCTAACAAATAATATCTTACACTTCCAAGCAGTTAAGGTGCTCTGTGCACTGTAGGATGCCTTGGCTGTGACTGGTGGGGTCCTGTACAAGGGGTGGTAGGTTCCCTTCAGTGGGGGAAATCCGTGGCAGCACATGGTCTGGGGGGCAGCACTCTTGACTGTGCAATACCAGTTGGGGGTGGGACACTTTGGTACATCCAAAACCTTTCACTGTCTCAGTGTCAGCCTGTTGTCCATATAAGGACAATGTGAGAGTGTGTCACTGAATGAAGGCCAACTCCTGTGTAAAAATAGTTGTTTTCCAAGCTTAAAAAGCAAACTGTTTCAGTTTACAACTTTTATAATAATAATACTACTACTACTAATAATAATAATAATAATAATAATAATAATAATAATAGACACAATACTACTACTACTACTACTACTACTACTACTACTACTAATAATAATAATAATAATAATAATAATAATAATAATAATCATCATCATCATCATCATTTGTTTTTATTGGGATTTTATGTTGTGGTTCCCTGTTCAAACAAACCAAAAAAAAAAAGTAATGAATTAATTAAATGAATTGGACTGCTTCAACATAGTCATAGTTTTAGTGAATCAGTGCATCAAATGGATACATCTTTTGAATCTATTCAATAGACTGAATTTAATCAAATTAATCGATTCAGTATAATGAATCTGTGTAATTTAATAGATACTGTTACCTGTGTCTGCCACACCGCACTAAAATCAATTATAGTAACATAAAATATATTCTTCCTGTATTCTGACCAATAGAAACCAAATATGACAGCAGTCCCTCCTCAGGCACCTCATCCTGTGGAAAGCAGAAGAGTTATACTCTCGCTTACAGTATGGCAATTTCTGTGACAGACAATAAAGCTGCGTATGCATTGTTCTGAGTGGATTGTGAAGTCCCGCTTGAGGGATGTTCCTGCACAGATGTTTTTTTAAGAGTCTTTATTGACATCATGTACACATTCTTTGGATAACAGCAAGTACTTTGCAGTCAGCCAGTGCAGCCAAATAAGAACACAAGCTTTGAGCAAATCATTAACAACTTGTGGCAGCCAACAAGTTCACAGAAAGAAAACCTTTCTATATTCCCTTTAGCTTTGAGGAAGGGAGAACGTCCAGTCTCTAGGGGATTCTTAGGCATTTCCATTATAGGTAAAATAAGCCCACAGAATTGTATGGATTAAAGCCAGTTAAAGGTTCATATGCATAAAATGTTCTCAAAATCATTCATGCTGATACTAAGTTACACTTCACAGTAAGATATATGGTTGGTGCTTTGATACCCATAACACTCCTTTGATTGGTACGTTTTTGAGAGACACAGAATGAGAAACAAAAAGATTTGCTGGCAGCTTCGTTTTACATGCCAAAAAGACCCATAAACAACACATACAGATGTTGTGGATTAAACAAAGTTTCTTCTTGTGTTTCTTAAGAGAAGTTTAAGTTTTATTAAATCAGGAAACATGGTAGAGGAGGGGTGGAGGACTAGCGACTATTAGCATTTGTCCATAATCACCTGGAAAATACAGTACAAGCCATAATATATATATATATATATACACTCACCTAAAGGATTATTAGGAACACCTGTTCAATTTCTCATTAATGCAATTATCTAACCAACCAATCACATGGCAGTTGCTTCAATGCATTTAGGGGTGTGGTCCTGGTCAAGACAATCTCCTGAACTCCAAACTGAATATCTGAATGGGAAAGAAAGGTGATTTAAGCAATTTTGAGCGTGGCATGGTTGTTGGTGCCAGACGGGCCGGTCTGAGTATTTCACAATCTGCTCAGTTACTGTGATTTTCACGCACAACCATTTCTAGGGTTTACAAAGAATGGTGTGAAAAGGGAAAAACATCCAGTATGCGGCAGTCCTGTGGGCGAAAATGCCTTGTTGATGCTAGAGGTCAGAGGAGAATGGGCCGACTGATTCAAGCTGATAGCAGAGCAACTTTGACTGAAATAACCACTCGTTACAACCGAGGTATGCAGCAAAGCATTTGTGAAGCCACAACACATACAACCTTGAGGCGGATGGGCTACAACAGCAGAAGACCCCACCGGGTACCACTCATCTCCACTACAAATAGGAAAAAGAGGCTACAATTTGCACAAGCTCACCAAAATTGGACAGTTGAAGACTGGAAAAATGTTGCCTGGTCTGATGAGTCTCGATTTCTGTTGAGACATTCAGATGGTAGAGTCAGAATTTGGCGTAAACGGAATGAGAACATGGATCCATCATGCCTTGTTAGCACTGTGCAGGCTGGTGGTGGTGGTGTAATGGTGTGGGGGATGTTTTCTTGGCACACTTTAGGCCCCTTAGTGCCAATTGGGCATCGTTTAAATGCCACGGCCTACCTGAGCATTGTTTCTGACCATGTCCATCCCTTTATGACCACCATGTACCCATCCTCTGATGGCTACTTCCAGCAGGATAATGCACCATGTCACAAAGGTTGAATCATTTCAAATAGGTTTCTTGAACATGACAATGAGTTCACTGTACTAAACTGGCCCCCACAGTCACCAGATCTCAACCCAATAGAGCATCTTTGGGATGTGGTGGAACGGGAGCTTCGTGCCCTGGATGTGCATCCCACAAATCTCCATCAACTGCAAGATGTTATCCTATCAATATGGGCCAACATTTCTAAAGATTGCTTTCAGCACCTTGTTGAATCAATGCCACGTAGAATTAAGGCAGTTCTGAAGGCGAAAGGGGGTCAAACACAGTATTAGTATGGTGTTCCTAATAATCCTTTAGGTGAGTGTATATATATATATATATATATATATATATATATATATATATATATATATATATTATAATGTGAGCAGCTCCATCCAGTAGAGGGATAAGCCCAATACTCCAAAAGACTGGGTCAACCAATGCGGGAGGCTTATCACTGTACTGATTTACACAGAGGTTACGTCCCCTGTAACGAGTTTATGTACATGACCCCCATTACACACACACATACACCGATCAGCCATAACATTATGACCACCTGCCTCATATTGTGTTGGTCCCCCTTTTGCCGCCAAAACAGCCCTGACCCATCGAGGCATGGACTCCACTAGACCTCTGAAGGTGTGCTGTGGTATCCTAAGTCCTGTAAGTTGCGAGGTGGGGCCTCCATGGATCGGACTTGTTTGTCCAGCAAATCCCAAAGATGCTCGATTGGATTGAGATCTGGGGAATTTGGAGGCCAAGTCAACACCTTGAACTCATGATTCATCAGACTAGGCTGCCTTCCTCTATTGCTCCGTGGTCCAGTTCTGATGCTCACGTGCCCATTGTAGGCGCTTTCGGCAGTGGACAGGGGTCAGCATGGGCACCCTGACTGGTCTGCGGCTACGCAGCCCCATACGCAACAAACTGCGATGCACTGTGTGTTCTGACACCTTTCTATCAGAACCAGCATTAACTTTTTCAGCAATTTGAGCTACAGTAGCTCGTCTGTTGGATCGGACCACACAGGCCAGCCTTCGCTCCCCACGTGCATCAATGAGCCTTGGCCGCCCATGACCCTGTCGCCGGTTCACCGCTTTTCCTTCCTTGGACCACTTTTGATAGGTACTGACCACTGCAGACCGGGAACACCCCACAAGAGCTGCAGTTTTGGAGATGCTCTGACCCAGTCGTCTAGCCATCACAATTTGGCCCTTGTCAAAGTCGTCAGATCCTTACGCTTGCCCATTTTTCCTGCTTCTAACACATCAACTTTGAGGACAAAATGTTCACTTGCTGCCTAATATATCCCACCCACTGTCAGGTGCCATGATAACGAGATTATCAATGTTATTCACTTCACCTGTCAGTGGTCATAATGTTATGACTGATCGGTGTATATATATATATATATATATTTGGGCTGGGCGATATTGCCAAAATACAATATCTCTGTATTTTTCACATTCTTGACGGTATGATGGTATTTTTTAATGGCAATTTTATACTGTTCATAAAACAAAAATAAAAACGTTTCCTGTTCTGTGTCAGTTGTCTTGAAACCAAATAATGTCCACACTATCGACAACGCACCTTTATTCGGGACAGATTCACTAGGGTCACTTTGCTGTGAAGTTTCAGCCACACTCCTCTCCTCCATCTCGTCTTCGTTGATTGTGCATTGATCATGTTTGTTTGTTTATGTCAACACGCAATACACATGGAGTTTATTTTCGATATTTGGCTGAGGCGCATTCATTCCAGAACAAGGGTGATTCACAGATGCGTGTTACTGCAGTGTTTCTGCGTGACGCCACTAAGACCCAGCCACAGAAATCTGCGCAGAATCGCACAGCGCAGCGCAGCTGTGGCTGAGGGACAAAAGATTGTGCAGAAATCAAGAGGGACGTGTTAAGTTGAATGAAAACTACTACAGTCTCCTTGTTAGCTGAGGCGAATATCAACTTTCATTATACAATGAAGCTGTGAACAGCACTATCAAAACCATAGATATAGAATTCTAGATTGACACTTGTCAATGCTTTATTAAATAATTACATCAGTTCTGCGCAGATCTGCAGGATAAAACCTATACCATTGGTGGAACTGTGCAGATCTGCGCAGATCTGTGGAAATTTGCGTTACACTATCAGCGTTTTTGATCAGATGCCTCACGTCAGACAGTGCAGTCTCAAGCAGCTGACGCAGCAAGTTGTGGGATACGCGAACACGATCCATTTTATTTGGTATCTGAATTCTATGACTCAATGACACAGGAAATAGTAAATTATTCAAAACTTTAAAATACCAATATTGAAGGTAAAATTCCAAACCGGTCCGTAAATTAATACCGGTATATCGTTTTTTATGGTATACCGCCCAGCCCTAATATATACATGGTAATTGAATGTCTATTGTATATATCTGTGTGAAATACAGTTGCAGGTTAATTGAAATGTGTTGCTGTGTTCGTTTAGTTACTGTATGCATTTATTTATGAGAAACTGTAATGTTTTATGTGCTGATTTATCTCCAATAAAAGCTGGCATGTTTAAGGTTTGTTACATTTTTTTTTGTAGTAAAGTTGGCACAGGTGATAATAATTTGGCTGTTGAATTTTTGTACAAATATTGGGGCCCATTAGAGCCAGGGTAACAACCGGGGGGGGGGCTGCTTGAGAACAAGGACGTTCGGTTAAATTGAGGGAAAGCATTCAGGGGCCTACAGAACAAGACACAAAGCCCAGCAGGGTTTCAACTACTCCATTGTTTTTGGGTCACTGGACTCCTTCAAAAGCCAACAGGGGCTTCATGTTGTCCCCATTTGTTCCTGAAGTGCAGCTGTCTAGAAAAAATGTCTTGAAGTACATTGTACCCACACCAAGCCATGCCAGCATGCAGGCCAAAGCTGCTGCTGCCTGCAGTTTTAGAAAGCCACAAAACAGTGCGCTCTGAAATTCACACGGGACAGGATATCTGAATTTTGAGGAAACAAAACCTTACCGTTTCATAGTTCGCTTATGTTTAGTTAAGTGTTACCCTCCTTTTTTCCCACGTATAATTGTATTTTGCATACCTGTGGGCCTTTATGCATTTTAAACTTTTAAACAGGTGAGTGCAATGCATATTTAACAAAATATTAGAATTTCCTGTGAATAATGCCCTACAAAATCTTCAGTGATTTCTTAAATGAATGTCTTCAATTAGTTTTCCTCTGTTACCTTCCAACATATTTACTTCATCAAACACAATCCATGTGTTTAAAAGAGCTGTAGCTTTTACCCTACACTGTTGCAGTAATTCTGTGCTCAGTAATGCATTGGTTTTTTGAGGTTTATTATGCCTGTATTAATATGTTTCAGATTTTATGATGATTTTACAGATGTGCATTTTTTAAAGAAATTGATGCAGCTGTGCTATAAACCATTTAAAATCTGCAAGGTCGTTTTTGTTTTGCCTTGTTAAATGTTGAAATTTTAAACATAATATATGCTGGTGGTGTCTGTGACATCTGTAAGGACCCAGTGTGAGCTCTTCTTGTGGTATACCTCACAGCTGGCCACCTTGTCTGCAGGCAACACTCTCACAGCATGCATTATGGGCAGCTACTGTTTATTAAGCTGTTTTGCTAGTTGTAAATGATTATTAGGGCCCATCTAGGTCTGCAAACCTGAGTCCAACCAGTTTAGTAATTACAGCTTGTAAAGGCAGAACAGCTTTAATTGCATGACTTATAGCTGAGCACAGCAGAAAATTAATGTCAAGATGTACAATTGCCGTGTATGCAAATACATTTTAAAAGCTCTCCCATGTGCCCAGATACATTTAAAAAAATGTCAACTATGTCAAAGATGAAGTCTCTCCACTTTGACAGAAAAATAGAAATGGGGAAATGCCCGTCAAATTAATTTACTATCCATTATGAGCAACTGGTAACAAGCTGCAAGGAATAGAAAGTCAGAGAGCATGTAAACAATAACAATAACAATAGCTGGTGATCTGTGTTCCTTTCTACCAGCCCCTGCGCTAGACCTGGGAAAGGTATTAGATTGTGTCAGATGTATGAATAATGAATTCAGTTAATGGACAGAGAGCACAGGTCCAGCCCTCATGGAATGTGAAGAGCTCTGCATCTACCTTATTAATATAAAAGAATATAGAAAACATCAGAAAGTTATAGAACACAAATTTTATTAAAAGCAAGTGCTGTGGACTTAAAGGGTTAAGCTTTATGAAAGCAAATGTTCAGCAAATTTTCAGGAATATCTAAAGTTTCATGAAGGAGTTTATTCTCACAGACAGATTAAGCACATGAAATGCCGTTGTTGTTTTTTCGAGCTGTGTGTCCTCTCCTTCTGATTTATATATGCTTTTGAAGTGTGCAGTCATTCCCAGGGCACCTTAACTTCTGCACAGAGAAGCAGGCTTTTAAATGGAAAAGAAAAATAAAGACCTCAGTCCTTTGCTGTGCCACAATTCCAGGGATGCAAAGGTTGCTGGTTTGTGTTTCAGTCCTTTTGGACGGTTTGCACGACATTCAAAACTGGATGAGCCTTAACGTTCAGTGCAATGCTAACAAAGAAAAGATTGTGGTTTTGGGGTCTGAGCCAAACACAGGAAGCTCCTGTTTTGAGTTCAGCCCCATAATGAAGAATGTTGGTGTAATTTGCAATTTGCACTCTGTCTGCAAACCCTATTTTTCCATCTTAGGAATATTGCCTCCTTTCAACCCAACTTGGAGAATGCTGCTGTGGGAGTCTTAATTCATGCTTGTGCTACATCTTGATTGGATTATTACAATGTCCCGCTGGCTGGATTCCCAAAAATTGCTATAGCCAAACTTTGGTTGGTTCAAAATGTTTAACATTTACTAAGAGAATAATACCACATTACTTGTGTTCTGTCTAGTCGGCTTTAAGTCAGGTGATACACTATACATTCCTGTCTGCTTGCACATGAAGTCTTGCAAGGTATGGCTCGTCTCTATTTCTCTGGGCTCTCACCCTGTGTTGTAGCAGGTGGGTACCGGCCTCTTACAGTCTAGTCTTCCATCAGTACACAGTCCTACTGCAGTGTTGTTCTGATTCTACGAACGTCAGGTACTCTGTGCTGCTACAGCCTGTGCTTATAAACAGAGTGATTTGGATATGTGTTTTAAAGGGTGAGATGGGAAAATTGTGCATTGTGTACTTCTCATCAAATACAGGCTATGAAAAATAATCCTTACTTTCTCAAGACACATTTTAGCATAGCTGGTCTAATGATTCAAATGACTGATCACATGATCACTTGGATGTGCATGCACTGTGAAAAGGTATTTTGCCTACATAGGTGAGAACAGTATTACATATCTATATTTTATGATGAAAACAGACCTAGAAAGAAGGCTACATAAAAGATGGGACAATTAAATAAGAAGCTGCGCTAGTGTGACCTGGAAAAGAGATGCTGCACATTGAAACAAGTGGAAAGATCTTGGGGAGGCCATCATCCAACAGGGGATTGATAAAAGCTACTGATGAAACATTATACTTAGAGTTGTAAAAATACTCAACGCAAATTAAATATATCTATCTATCTATCTATCTATATTGCTCAGAGTAGTTTTATGAATTGTAATGTGCCATCATTTTGCAATGAACTGGATTTGAGGAAGAACCTGATGCACAGCAATTTTTTTGAATAAGAAATGTTCAGTAGACAGGAAGGAGGGACAGAACTGTGCATGACTGAGGTAGAAAGCCAAGTGCCAAGTCTGTTGCTACTGAGCTTTGCTATGGTTACTGTATTGGTGATGGGTTTCAGTGCGTTTCACTGGATGTCAGACCATGGAATGCAGTCAACTTTTAGCACAAGATCAAAAATACTTTTGCTGGGGTTTATGATGGCTGTTCTATGGCCAATAAAAACTATACTACTAATAATAATATGTATTGCAAGCTTTCAGAATATATACAATGTCAAACTATTGATTATATGTAGCAGCTGAAAAATAAAAAAATCAACATGTATATGTATTTGTGTGTCTGGTGTCTGTGAGGCTTCTAGCAGTCTTTGTCCTGATTTAACCAGTGGTTTTTGTTTTATCTGCACAGTGTTTTTAATGGCACACAAAACATCTAAAGTAAATTTCCCTATGCCACCATCCCCCCCTTGAACCACACAGTATTGTATATAGTTATGAATAACACACTGAACTAACAGAGTATAGACATAAATGTACTTGTCAGAAAGAGACTTCTGATTAACATCTCTCACGGTTTCATTTCCATTATATGCAGACATAAGAAGAGACACACCTCAGACGGAAATTCATCAGATCTTGAAACACTTGCTTTGCCATTTATATTAAGTAGGAAGTGTCTCTGTTTGAAGCTGATAATTACTGTACAGAGCAAGATATATGCTGAGGTAATTGCACAATACTGCAGTCTCTTCACAAAAGGTCTGTATTTAAGTGTACTTTAATGATGTGAACCTCAGTGAGAGACATTATTTCATTGCTTCTGGATTGCTTATTTCAAAGACTCTTTAAAGAAAAAAATTAATATAAATAGGTATTACTGATGAAATACATACTTTTAGACTTAAAGGTGTTTTAAAGGCAGCAGTAACAGCATCCAGAACTTGGCACTTAATTTAAGTATGTGTCAAAGTCTTTGTTGCCAATATCACAGAGATTGAGGGCCAGGCATTCAAAGGCTTCAGAAGCTGAAAGTGAGGTTGCATAGAAACAAAATTCCTGACTCGGGCTCATGCAGTGTAAATTTGACAAAGCAAAACAGTTTGAGTGTGAAAACATGAGTTTGCCTGTGTTCTGTTGTATTAATGCATTAAATGTGTTGCATACTTTATCAAATTTTTCCAGTTCTTGTTTTGAAAAGCTTTTCTCAAAAGATGAGTTCAACAGTATTTTAATGGTCTTCACAGTAATTTTCACAAAAGCATTCAATAATAGTTAGAGTATATGTAGTACATATCTGCTGATATGAGCGGAGAGCATTTAGCTAATCACTGCCATGTTCACAATCCTTGAATGTTATTAATTACAAACATATCCCAATCGCTACACGAGCCTCACAGGCACTGGATCATTGCATTCTGTAAAATTCTGTAATTGAGAGAATATATAATAAAGATTTGGATTATGTATAATTCTATCTATCATTAGTACACTGCTGAAAAAAATGTAATCATCACAGTATAACACCAAGTGAATTCAATTTCAGGGATATCAATCTGTCCAGTTAGGAAGCCTTAGCGATTGTGAATCAATGTCACCTGCTTTGGTGCAAATGAAAGTGACAACAGGTGCACTGGCGAGGCAACAGCAAGACAACCCCCAAAAAGGGAATGGTTTTGCAGGTGGTGGCCACAGGCAATTGCTCTCTCCTTATCCTTCCTGACTGATTCTTCTCTAGTGTTGCATTTTGCTAGTGTCCTTGTCACTACTGGTAGCATGAGGCGATACCTGCAGCCCATTCAGGTTCACAGGTAGTCCAGCTCCTCCAGGATGGCACATCCATATGTGCCGTCGCAAGAAGGTTTGCTGTGTCTCCCAGTCTCAAGAGCATGGAGGAGATACTAAGAGATGGGCCATTACACGAGGAGCGCTGGACAGGGCTGTAGAAGGGCATCAACACTGCAGCAGGAGCGGAATCTGCTCCTTTGTGCAAGGAGGAACAGGAGGAGCACTGCCAGAGCCCTACAAAATGACCTCCAGCGGGCTACTGGTGTGCATGTTTCTGACCAAACTGTCAGAAACAGACTCCATGAGGGTGGCATGAGGGCCTGATGTCCTCTACTGGCACCTGTGCTCACAGCCCACCACCGTGCAGCTCGATTGGCATTCGCCAGAGAACACCAGAATTGGCAGGTCCGCCATTGGCACCCCGTTCTCTTCACAGATGAGAGCAGGTTCACACTGAGCACATGTGACAGACGTGAAAGAGTCTAGAGACGCCGTGGTGAACATTATGCTGCCTGCAACATCATCCAGCATGACCGGTTTGGTGGTGGGTCAGTGATGGTCTGGGGAGGCATATCCTTGGAGACATTGTCGGGAGTGCATACAGGCACGTGGGGGCCATACACACTACTGAGACACATTATGAGTTGCAGTGATGAAATTCACGCAAGTTGGAACAGCCTGTGATTTCAATTGTTTACTTTGATTTTCAGTGTGAGTTTGAATCCAGCCCTCAATCGGTTGATGATTTTGGTTTCCATTGACTGTTGTTACATCATTTTGTTCTCAACGAATTACACAATGTACAGTAAAGATTTTGATCTTTAATATATTTCGTTCATCGAGATCAGATGTGTGATTTAAGTGTCAATTTTAAGATGGAGTTCTGTTTTCACTTTCTTGCAATTTGTTTCCCTTGTATTTTATTTAATGTGTCTATTACAGCGCCACACAAAGTTAAGGAGGCCAAAGTACAAGTACAGTAATTTTTTTTCCTATTTATTTTATTTTGTTTGTGTTAAATCAGTGCTTGAGAAAAGAAAGTCTTCAAAGTAAGCTCTCCTTGGCTACAGTTGATGTAGGTGTCAAAGTCCACCAAGCTAATGAGGTTATTGTACGGTGTTCTAGCTTCCAGAAGGGGGTTTACATTTCCATAAGATGATTACTAACAAGGACCTTGGTGTGTTCGTTTACTTGTTCGTGGTTATAAATTTAAAGCTGTTTTGCAAAGAGCTCTCAGGCTGGCACTTCACCAGCTCTGGGTGGTTTCTGCCCAGGAGAACTTGGAGGAGGCCACTGTCTGCAGACCGACAAAACTTGACATTTTAATGAATGTCCAGTATTAATTATTGTTATTAACATAATTAATCCTGGGATATCCCAGAAACCTGGAGACTCTGAAAGTATTTATTTTTGCAAAAGGTGGAAACTTCCTGTATAATAGTGCCTTTCTGAAGTGCAGTTTCCTCATTTTATTTTCACATTTTTAAAAGCTCAGATTACTCATTATAACACCATTTAGGTATTCGATTTCCTGCCCTGTGTGACTGTATGGTGACACTAGATTAACAGCAGGTAACATTTCAATCCAAATGAATGAAACAAGCCCTCTTCTCTTAATCTTTTTCCTGTTTCAGAATTTCCCATAACAACACTTTTATCTCCAGTCAAAATGGATTCATTCTGCCTGCTGGCGTTGGAACAGCTTGCTTCCTACAGGAATGTCCTTCACTCTGCATCACAACAAAGGAACACAGTTGGTTTTACCCCCTGAACAGCACTTATCTGATACCAATAGCTGGATTTTGAAATACAATATTTTCTTTATCTTTACAGGGGCAAAAATACAGATTTACGCCATAGACTAACATAATTTGTGTTTTCTAAACCCTCAAATCCTAAAGTACCTGAGATAAGACTGGTGTGCAATTAAAGACAATAAACAAAATTAAACAAATGATGGGTGATGAAATGGGTTAAACACATAATTAACATTTTGGGGACCGTGAGAGATTCTGAAATTACATGTGTTGATGCTTGAAGCACTTAACCCACAATTGCCTAGAGAAACTGTTATTATAGCAATTGGTCAGTTGGGCACGAAATAGTATATTATTAAACATAAGCATGTGATGCTGAGTACCTAAACCTGGAATTATGTACGAAGGATGTCTTGGGAATCTATGTTTATAACTGCATATCTTAGAATAGAAAAAATACTTTGGGATATTACTCATCTGCTGTTTTACTTTTAACTGCATTTTTAAAAAACCTTTTAATTTCTGTTTATATATTTCTATTATTGAAATCATTGGTATGACTGGAATGGGAACTTGATATTTGGAAGTGCAACCAATGCCATGATGAATCCTTGTGCTGATCAATAGTGAATATTTTATTTTGATATACTCAATATCTGTCCTACACATGTATTGTAGTTATGTAGTAGTTTTTATGTTATATTTTTTTAACCTCCATTTTTTGGGGGATTCTCCTGCTATACATACAATCGACTTTTAAACAGTTCTCTTTTCAAAAAGGTATTCAGAATGTTAAATATTCTTAAAAAAGAGAACAACAGACAGTTACAATATACAACAAGATTCAGTATAAGTCTTAATTAAACAAAACCAAAGTCCAAAACCCCAGATAATTACATCAGAGCTGTGTGCAGGGAGGTCAGGGCAGGCTTAGTACCAACAGTGCAGAAGTAGTTACAGTGGGAGTGTTAAAAGTGCCAGAATGAGTCCAGAATAAGTAACAATAAGGACAGATGGAGGGGAGCATCAAGGTATGGGGCAGATCTGTGCCAGTTAGACACTGTGAAGCAAGTCCAGGATTAGCTGTGCATAAGCTGCAGGTTGTGTTCAGAAAGATCTGCAGATCTGAGAACTGACACAAGAAGGGGGAGCTGAAGCCTGGGAGAGGTTGGTCTGGAGTTGGGCCAGAAGAGCGGAATTAACACCCTCATTTTTCTTTCATGTTCTACAGAAAAGCTTCCACAGAGTGTACTGCTGGAAACCAGGCTTACACATGACTTCCTGTTCAATTTCCTCAGCAACCTGTTCCCTCCTTTATGCTCTTAATATTGTTTGGGGTTTTCTTTTTTTACATTGTCAGGCTAGATGTCTGAGCTATGGTTGTGGTTGGTTTAGTGCCTTGATGAGAGAAACAGTCAGTAGGAATCACTGCCATTTCAATATATAATTCTGATCGTGTCTCTCCATCATCCTAACTGTCAAGGGCAAGAAAACCCATTGTCACAGACAAACATCACAATGCTTGTAAAGCTCTGTATCATAATGCTAATGAATTTTAAACAAAGCAAGTGCAAACAAATGTCTTCCTCCAAAGAGAAGGGAAGTGGATAGAACAGCATCAAGTCCACCAGCCTGTTACTATGGAAAGGGGAGAGAACTTTCGGAAGAATAGCAGGGTTGGGTCATGTCGCAGTCCCTTTGTGAGCAGGGTGTGGCAAAACAAGGATGTCCCAATCAACTTGATTAGTGGCAATAATCCAAATTGTTTCTTTGAAACAAACACACAATCAAAGACCAAAAACAAAACAAAGGAAACAGGATCCCAAAAACCAAATGACTGGGTGTCTCTCTCTCTCTCTCTCTCTCTCTCCCTCTCTCTTTAAACTCATAGGTTATTTTGATCCCTGTTCACCAACATGACCTGATCTTCAAGTATGGGGGAACACTGCAGTGATTTTTGGGAAGGGAAAGGAAGTTCTCATACATGCCTCATTCATATCACATCCACACATTGTCAAACAAGAAGTGAAGTCAGGGAAATATTTGGAGACAAGAGGTTGACTTTATTAAAAAATAAACAAAAAAATAGACAGTTCACCCTGTCACAGGCCGAAGTGTAACCCTGTACCCATCACCAGCAAAGTCAGCCCAAGAAGGATGCACCGAGAGAGCATGCAGCTCACTTATGCGTTTTGCAGACACAATAGCCAGCATAAACACAGTCTTCAAAGAAACCAGCTTCAGCTCGGCCCACGAAGCAGCTGGAAGGGGGCCCTGGAAGGTGCCTCCAGCACTACATCAAAGTGCCATGCAGGAAGGGAAAGAGATCAGGGAGGACGAACCCAATGCGCTGCTTTCAGGAACTGGGAGTCCAGGAAATGGGCTCCAGGCAACACATCGATTACAGACACTTTGAGCATGGATGGGGACTTGCCAACAGGAGCTGCAGAATCACTGCCATAGGGCAGCTGACCGGATCATATCCTCTGTCCTGACTGTCGTGTGTCTGGAAAGACTGCCAGCACTAAGAACACTGCAACCTTTTAGAGGGAGCCCTCACAACTACCCTGTGTCAGACTGGAACACAAACTTGAAGACACCAGGACTGGAGTTTGACTCTGCTAGACTAGAGGATCATAAAACATCTTCAGCTTTAAACTGACTATTTATCAATCAAATGCTTTTTATTCTTAATTTTTGTTTACTCATAGTGCAATGCCACAGTGCCTTGACCCTTCCATCAAGAAGGAATATCCTCAGTAGTGATTTTATTTTCATTGTAAAATATATTGGTAGAATACTCAACAAAGTAATTTCATCCATATAGCTTGGCTTAAAGTTTCCAGTTGCTAACAGACCCCTTCTGAATCCCTGGATGTATACTTAAACCTGTTGAATGTATCCCAGTCTGCTTGAAATGTTTTATGTTATACTTAGAGCTCTGGTATTAAAGTTGACTTAATGTAATGGGTTCTGAAATTTATAGCTGTGCAGTTTTCATTTTTCTTCAGCATCTCAAAGTATATTCTAGTGTCCAGTCACTGCAGTTTTGGCAAATATTGAACACTACTGTAAAGAACATAAATCAAAAAGCACTTCAGATACATTTGATGTGGTTACCAATGCTGGCTGTCAATTTCAATGGTGCAGTTGTTTGTTTCTTCCTGGGAGTTCTTAAAAAGGCCTTATCAATCAACCAGTCAATCTTTATTTAAAATACAGGATCAATTCCTATAGAAAGAAAAAAAAAACACCCAGAGAAGGAAATAAATCCCTGGGGACCTAATAATAATAATAATATTACAGTTTTTGTACCAACAATGAAAACATACTGTGACAGTCAGTGTTATTCTTCTTGTGGTTGATGCATCCTCTCACCCAGAGATGGAATGGAATTTTCCTTTTAGCCGTCGACGGCTATGATGACACATTACTAACTCTGAGTCTTCCTTTGCAAGAGACACAACCGGCACAAGTTATATGACTGAGGAAAAAGATCAAGCAAACCATAAAATGTGAGTAATACATATGGACTTTTAGGATTGTTGCCAGCAGTCATTTGTGTGCCAAAGTCAAATGCTTTTTTCAGAAGAGTTTTGCTTGGCCTAAAAATCAACACATCTTTTGTCTATTTATATCGTTTTGTACGAGTGATTATAAAACAGCTCCCCAAGATCTACTTCTGTGAAACCAATGCAATGAATAGATTAATAAAGGCCCGAATGTAATGTCTCTCTGAGCAATCCGGTCTCAAGCATTCTTCGGATTGAATGTGCTGGTTGCAATTAGGCAGGGGAAATATCAGTTACCCTCAATTCTTAGAATATTCTTGGCCTGTTTTCCATGATTTGGATCCTGCAGTGGAAAACCAGGATCCATCTGGCTATATTTAGAAAAATTGCTTGCATCTAGGTAGTAACATACTGCTGATATACAAGTGTCAAGAAAACAGAGGTATGGCTACACAGAAGGAAACATGGAAATGCCTTGTTGATGCCAGTGGCCTGTGTGGCTGTTGACTTTGGATTTCTGTTGTAGACATTCATGACACTTTCCTATTCAAGTTTTTTACATTCAAGATGATTATTTAATGCTTACAGCTATAATAAGCACTTCCATATGGTAGTTGTATTTGAGCAGCAGACTGTATGTAAAGTGAGGTTAAGAATTAGCTCCATTCATTCCTCTAATTTGAATACGAAAGTTTCATGTGACACATTTTTCATGCCTAAAACATTTAGAAAATTAATTTGAGTGAAAACTCTGAAGACTCCTGCAGGGAATGCTTAAACAAATACCCTGCTACTCGTTTTCCATCTGCATTACCACAAGAATGGTGGGGAGAATTAACACCATTTAAAACAATATATACTCTATTAGTGGTTACAGCCTTGATCTGCACATTCTCACAGTGATTTAAAAGAACCGAGGTGAATGTGAGAATATTAACAATTCAGTCCAAATCATTTTACACCATGAAAAAGTAAGCCAAATAAACTATGCTTTAGCACTAAAAGGACAATCGCTGTGCAAGATGAACCACAAGATAATACATTTCATATGTTTGTCATTTGGTTCCAAGCATTGCATGTGTTGGACGATGTTCATGACCATAGCACGGCAAGTGATATTATGATATTTTCAATATTTGCCCTAAAGTCATACAATTTCCACATGACAACAACAGAGGCTTTGCTTTCTGAGCAAGTTGTTCAGGAAGGGGATGAGTCAATTGAAAATTGTCTGATCTGGGTGTATGGAATTTGATCATCCATGTTATGAAATACTATAAGACTTCAAAATAAATATTCAATCAGTGTTTTTGTGCCTTTGCAAAAAGCAATTATCTACAAAACCACATTGCTAATATACTTAAACAGGAGGGTGGGGGTTGTATTATTTGTAGAGGGGCTGAAAGAAAACACAGGATAAATGCAAGACTTGAACTGGACTATGGTAGGTATTTCAGATGAGATTTACTTTATTAGAAACACTTATGCAAGAAATGTTCCTCAATATTTCCAAAGATACTCAATAGATCCTGAATCAAAATGAGTGTATAAAGCAGACCTAAAAAGCAACAAGTTACATACAGCACTGCGGCTCACAATCTGATCTATTCATTCTATTTTAGTATTGCTAGGATACTAGGAATGCTTTTAAAGCATTTTTTTCATCATACCAACCTTAATCTTATGCAGCCAAACATTCCTTTATTGGCAGTTCGTATTACATCATCACACTGATTCACTGCAAAGACAGAAGTCTATTTTTGGAATTTATAGGCACTGCTATTTGTATACATACGGCCAGTACTTTGTTAACGTATTGCGGAAACAGCTTCATAAATATACTTTCAAACCAGAGTTAACGGATACTGAAGTTCCCCACTCCCAGTATGTCACAAGTGCAAGAACTGTGGTAATGATATATATTGAAATAGAGACTGCCAACTGCACATTTTCATTTAGACTTGCCCGTTCCACCACACAAGGAAATTAAAGGAAAGGCAAACTATCAGGCATAGGCACCAGTAATGACTGGTAATTTACATGTATCCTATTTTGCATGTAGAACCACATGTGCATTCCAAGCCATTCTGACATTTTACATTTTAGTTTCTTCAGACACAGTCCTGAAGTCTGATTGGACCTTCCCTCTGGATTGAGGACCCCTTTCTCCTGGAGCTATAAAATACTATAAAATATGTAACACATCATTGGCAGACACCTGCAATGGTCTTCCAGAGAAGGATTAATATAGTATCAGCAGCTGAAACGCTTATGCAATACATTATTCTGAAGACATATTCACTCTTAAATCTTTAACTTCAATGGCAACAAATGGTCTTTTGTCTACAGCTGGGCACAGTGATGTGACAGTGATGCTGTGTTTCACATTCAGCATAACAAATCTTCCAAAATAATAAATGCCTTATGGATGCTTAAAGAAACCTCCCTGTCTATACATCCTATAGTTACAGACGTAGCAATGGAACAGGTTGAAAGTCAAATATTTTCTCTTTTCAAGTGAATAGCATTAACACAAATTGACTCTGACTGAATGCTTGTTCTCTAACTTATTAAACATGTTTGGACCAGCTTTTCTGTATTTAATAAAACCACATTCACATCTAGCACTGCTTGATCACGCTTACATCTGACAGTTTAAACATCTAATAAAATGGATTGGGTTTAGATCCAGTTTTAACTACGAAGAGTGCCATGACAATAATTTAAATCAACTGCCATAAAAATAGAAAAAATAAAAAATAAAAATAAAAAAATATATATATACATATACATATATATACATATATATATACATATATACATATATATACATATATATATATATATATATATATATATATATATATACATATACATACATACATATACATATATATATATATATATATATATAATACGTCCTCCTATCATTCAGTTTTACTAATCCCCTTAACAGCTGTGAAAGTCTGACAGATAGCCAAAGATAAATATATGAGTACAGAAAGCATTGACTCACACCTCACAGGAAACAGAGTTGAAAAATATATCGGCCTTTTTGTCCGATGAATTGTGAGGTAAAGCTTGGGACATTAGTTTATTATTATTATTATTTATTTATTAGCAGATGCCCTTGTCCACGGTGACTTACAAAATATAAGAGCAATAGTTGCTATTAGTTGCTCCATTTAACCCACTTTCACATTTTCAGTCAAAGTTATCTAGGAATAATTGCCTATAAATGAATACTTGTAAAATAAAAATTCTATTTAGTTTCCGACTACAAACATTTGGTGCACCGCAAATAATATTACTTTACAAGAAAGGTGGAATATGATATATCAATTTATTGTGACCATCAACAGAACCCTAGGCCGCTAAATTCCTCTATACGTCTACACACTATTGCTTCCCACATTAACAATGTAATGTTTCGTAATTATTAGTAGGAGTTCTTTTTTATACAATGTAAATAACCACATATGACCACAGCTTCCCCCTTAGCCCCACTGCACACAAAAAAAAGATTGATGAATTGCTCTAGAAAGTGTAACCCACGGTCTTGAGTTGCACTTAAATCTACTATACTTTTCTACTGTTTATAAGTAAAAACTAACAAACAAAAATAAGAACAAACAATAATAGGTATAATTTTGAAACTCTGGACACCGTGGATTTAATAACAGTTCCTTAAAAGCGCCACCCAGTCCCCCTAGGTTACATCAACTACCTATTTTAAGGGTACTCCCAGGATAATAACAGCTACACACAAGGATGGTTGTTGTAATAACGGCCCAGGCAGATAAACAATCTAATGGCATCCATTTGAACTTGATTTTACTGGATTATAGGTTCGTCAGCCAATTAGATGTAGGAGGACACACAACAGCTGGTCTCTTGTTATGCACATTGAAACATCAGCTCTGTTAGGGTGAATTCAGTGTAATGTAAATTAAATCTGAACATTGATAGATGTTTAATCAAGTTTCTTCTTTTTCTTCTGCTTCTTATTTTTATTAATCATGCTTTCATTAATTCTGCTTTTGAAGAGCTTGGGCATGACAGCTCAAACAGCTGCTTGGCTGAATTTTACAAGGAACATCCAGCATGATTTAATGTAAGCAATAAAGACATTTTTTGTTAGCATTATATAATTGCATTATAGCAATAGTCTTAAATGGATTGTATACCTTTTATTCTATCAGCATTATTTATTATAAAAATATATAACCTGGACTTGACAATATACATTGTTCAGAAACCACTAAACCTTGGGTTCCCAAATTGTACCTGCAGACCCCTGGGGGGCCACACGGATGTTTCAGGGGCTTCATAGCAAATTAAAAAGCACAGTTTAGAAGTGATTTAAAGTAAGTTGGCTGCCAAGAAAGAAGCTTTTCCAAACCCAGCCTTCCACGTTCTGCTCTTGTTAACACTGCTCATATATGTCCCAGCTCCCTGGTTCCGACCCGCTGTGTGAGAGGTTCCCAGGCACCCAGGTGGAAAAGGAATTGGCCTCTATTGGATTAACGAATAATCCTCTGTCACTGACCCTGTCATCAGGCTACATGGGTTTGAGTGATTTCACACTGGACTGTGTCGGCCCACCAGTATGAGCATGAACTCTTCATACAGTGTGTGTGTTTATATATATATATATATATATATATATATATATATATATATATATATATATATATAAAGAAAGAAATTAAAAACAACCAAGAAGACCACATAGAGGATGTGGAGAGAAGATCTGCTGGCGTGACTTGGAAAAGAGACCAAACAAAGTGGAAACATCTTGAGGCCTTCATCCGGCAGTGGATCAATATAAGTTTGTGTGTGTGTGTGTGTGTGCGTACACATGCATGTGTGTAAAATACATATATAAAATAGCAAAGACATTAAAACAGTTTTAGAAACCTAAACAAATGACAAACAAATTACATTTTGGTTATTTAAAAATATAATCTGTTGTAAAGCAACTTGCATTAATGGCATTGCTTTATGTGTGCTTTCAAATGCTATTTTCAAATATTTATATCCATTTTGAATTAATAAATCCACATGAGTTTTAATATATTAACTTAATATATGGGTAAAACTTCTCATTCTAACTACATTCTGAAAGCAGAAAATCACAAGACGACACTTAAAAGCCTAAATATACCCAGGCTAGTATGAATGCTTAAGCAGCTTTTTTATTGGCATTACTGCAGCATCATAAAGTAACGAAGCAGTTGGTTTGCCATATTTAGGTAATGTGTATTGCTAGCTCCACCCTGAAGCTGTGGTGTAGTAGTATACTTGATTGTGAGATTGTAACTTAATGCTGTGTGCCCAGACAAGCAGGCCTTGCTGAAGCCTTTCTTCTGTCGTATTTTTACAGACACTCACACATAAGACACTCACAGCCATTCAATCAACATCTATTACCTTACAGTATACTCAGTTTTGCGTGCACAAAGTAAAATGTATCTGTTTAATACCCATAGCTGCATGCACACAGACATTGGCAAGATAACAAAGGCTGAAAAGTTACCATGTGCCAACTATATACATTTCGGTCCTGTATTATTGGGAATGGCAATGTATTTCAACTAGCAGCTTGATTTACCTGTAACCTTTCCTTATTATTTGCATTATTTGTTTGGACCCTATTGAGAACATGATGTTAATGGTCTTAACATTTGTGGCAGATTCCAAAGCTATCATCAAAAAGCAGCAGTGACTCATTTGAGACTATGTTAGGAGATATAACAAGAGCCATTGCACCAGATGTAATACATATAGTTCTGGGACAGTTACACATATTTAGGACAGATTTACGTATTTGTTTATTTATTTAGTACAGGGATAATAGCCTCATTAATTGGCATCATTGGTAAGGACTCCTCAAAAATGGACAAAGAGCGTTGTTTCCATTTCAATAACCCAATCCTTTCAAGTGCTCTGCTGTAACAGTGAAATTAGGTTTTATACAACCAGGTTGACTACACTTCAGGTTGATCAGATAGCTCTGTCAATTATGTCAGTTATCCCACTTAGATCTTAGATCCTACGTAAATTGGGATGTAATACATCAACATTGGGATCTCAGTGTCTTCTATAAGGGAGTGCTACTTTTACTTTATCTATTTATTTATCTTTTTGCTCTTTACAAAATAATACAGGTAGAGATGAATGCCGCATAAAAATCTGAACTAATTAGCACTAGATCAAAGAGAGTGCATTTTCCCCCCTCCAGTAACATGTGGCTGGCAGAGCCTACTGAGACATGTGTTTCGGTTTAGCTTTGTGGAAAGGTTAAATAGGAAACTTGGAGAAGAAGAAAAAGGAACTCAAGCTTTTGTATGATGTAAACGACTTAGTCTGTAGAACAGTTTCAGAGTTCTATTTAACCGTCTTTATCTTTCTTTACATTTGTCACTGATGTGATGTCGAAACATTTTCTTTAATGTCAACACAACATCTATTTAGAATAGGTAGTTCGTGTCACTCGGGTAATTCAGATTATTTAATTTCTCCTACAATGTGTGCTCGACTCTGGGTTGTTCTGCCCACCTTGTTATTTTTCACCCAGCTACACTTAGTCTCAGCTGAGTGAAAATTCAGTGTAGAGAGAAAAGATGTTGCCCCGAGTTAAACCCTTAGAAGGTAGCGCCGCAGCATCGGCCGCACTGCCCTTAACCCCATGTACTGCTTACTGTTCTCTGCCTACCAAGTC
The DNA here is from genome assembly GCF_036373705.1 of Amia ocellicauda. Classification (NCBI taxonomy): domain Eukaryota; kingdom Metazoa; phylum Chordata; class Actinopteri; order Amiiformes; family Amiidae; genus Amia; species Amia ocellicauda. Next base: position 47,050,134 of record NC_089850.1, read on the forward strand.
CACACCGACCTGCTAGAATGTTCTCACTGGGAGACACTGAGGCACTGAACCGGCGTGGATCTGTGCGGTTTCACAACCTGCAAACACGTGTGCATCACTCATGCTCATTCTGTACCGCAAAAGGCATCGGAGGGCACATAAGCAGTGTCTGAATCACCCTCGATTGTCTCCCCATGAACTGAATTTGCTTTGTTTAAAAGACACCTACATCTACATTTTATTAATAGTCTGCTGCTGCATTTAAGACGTTTATACATAGTTATCACTTAATATAACCTCATGAACAATGGAATAAGACTTCCCATGTGAAATCATTTGTAAGAAAAAAAATCTTTATTGGTTAAAATATTTTTTTTTTCACAGATATGATTAATGGTATTTTGTTGCTATCATGCAATAACACACTGTACAACAGTGGATTAACATGTCGAATCACATTAACACACTGTACTTGACAAAAATAATATACATCCAAGTTTGTTTTTTTACCGTGAATGAAAAAACTTGCCTTTGTCTCCCAAACCCATGTTGAAATGAATAGTGAAAAGGAAATATTGTCTCAATGTAGTGATTGATTCCGCTTTGTGTAATGTAAAATAAATTAGTAACATGCATACTATGAAACAATTACCATCATTACCTTATGCATCATAATACATCCTAGCCATCTATAGCCATACATCTCAGTCTCAGTGCAAACACCATTGTAGCTGAAAACTCCCATGTTTGAGTACCAAAATACTATGATGTACAGTATTGTTAGGAATATTGTGGAATGTGTTAACCTAAGTCCAAAATTGAAATCCACCAAAAGGGTTTGGTGGCTGTGGAACTACATTGGCAAATACCTTTCAATATTTTTGACTAAATATTAGTCCAGTTCTATAAGCAGTCTTGTAAAAACTCACATTTGTGACATAGTTAGCTTGATTTACAGTACTAAAAAAATCTATCACTCAAGCAGCTATGATTATATTGATAAAAAAAAATCATCCAAGCCAAAGATTTTACTAAAAACTTTTCTACTGCTTCAAAAGAATTCTAAAAATGGCCATACATTAAAAAAGTATCCCTTATTTTATTTTTTAAGATGCTTAGGGACACACTTTGCAAAGAAAACATAAGAATTCATCTGTGCCTTTCTTTCACAGGAGCGTATTCAAACCGTGAACAACAACAAACACATAATAGTAAAATCGACACCACATAAATTCAAAGTTTATCAGGAAATGACAGTCCACTTAAATTAAAAGAAATATATCTTTTATATGACAAAACTATTGCTGAAATTGGGATTATTATCAATAAATATGGTGTTGGGTCTACTGCCTTTAGAGATTATTAAAATAGAAATGATCCAGGGTAGTAGTCAATCATTGTCTAGTGGTGTATGTCCTGCATTGTTCTACTAATAAATAAATATTAATTAATGAAATTAAGCACAAGGTACATTAGAAACTAAGTATAACCCTGTTTTGCTTGATAGGGTACAAGTTTTGTTTCAACCCACTTTCAAGACTTCTAAAAATATTAGTTGAGAAATGTGACATCAAAGTGCAATCATTCTGAATGGAATGTTCTTGTGTGGCCGTAAAACATAAACTAAAAACAATAATACACTACACAGCACATATCACCACGGCATAATCTGCTAAAGACAAAATCTGGGACTGTTGGTCAGCACATGCAGTGCACTTTTCTATCTTTTCTTTTCTGTTTTTTTTCTTGCCAAACTTTTCTACTTTCTTTTATAACAAAAGCTGGTTAGCTCCCCTAGTATCAATATAATCATTTATCAATAGTACCTCCAGCAGTGTCAGTATTTTTATGTCTCTGGGTTTACTAGACTTTCTAGTGGAGACAGTGAAATGGAAAGTACCACCCCTCAGAACATGAAAGCAACTCTTAACACTTTAAATGTTCTTTTAAGTGTGACCGGGACTAGACATCGAGGTCACCTGGTCGAGGTCTACTGCTAACCCGGCTGCTAGCTCTACTCGATGGCCTGGGGTCCATTAGAGACAGAGGCTGCAGTTCATGGTCTGGGGGGAGTTTCTTATGATCGTGGGTGTCGTCTGGAAAGTCAAAGGCTTGCGCATGAGAGTTGGAGATGGTGCTGCCATTTTGACCCAGGCGGTTCTGCTCTGTGCTGTAATTGGCCCAGTTCTGCTCATTCGCTTGCTTGTTGTAATTGCGGCACGAGTTGGTCCTGTCCCCAGTAGCAAGCTTATAACCTGGAGGTGACATGGGTGACAGGGGGGCAGTGGGAGAAGAGCACCCATTATAGTAGGCGTACTTTGGGGAGGCGCAGTCCTTGGGGGTCGGGCTCAAAGGAGCACTACCAGTGAAAGGATCTCTCTTGGCCTTCACACGATCCTTGATGCTTTTGAAGAAGACGTAGAACAACTCGATCACATTCAGCAGCAGCGAAACCAGAGACACCACCAACATGAAGATGATGAAGACGGTCTTCTCCGTGGGACGGGAGAGGAAGCAGTCCACCTTGTGTGGGCATGGCTCCCGAATGCAGGTGTACACTGCCGCCAAGGTGAACCCATACAAGTACCACTGTATCAGCAGGAAACCCACCTCAAACATCGACTTGAAGAGGATGCTGACAATATAAGTGCGCAGCAAGGCCCCCTTCATCTTCACCTTGCCGTGCTCCAGCAGGCCATGCTTGAACTTCTTCATTTCAATCTGCTTCAGTGGCATGTCCACGTCGCCACCATCATTCTGGACTGCTTTCAGCTCCTCCTCTTTCTTATTGAGTTTCTCCTCTTTCCGCATCAGGTAGAAAACATGAGCAAGGTAAAGTAACGTTGGGGTGGAGACAAATATAATCTGCAGCACCCAAAAACGCACATGAGAAATGGGGAAGGATTGGTCATAGCAGACATTCTCACAACCTGGTTGCTGAGTGTTGCATGTAAAAGCAGACTGTTCGTCACCCCAGGCAGACTCCACTGCCGTCCCCAAGACCAGTATCCTAAAGATGAAAAGAACTGACAGCCAGACCTTTCCTCCAGCAGTGGAATAAGCCTGGACTTTGTCAAGAAGTCTTCCTAACGCACTCCAGTCACCCATGTTGAGTGATTACCAGCTGCAATGAAAAATTTACATATATTAGAACTTAGATATCTACAATTACAATTTACAAGTAAATAGCTTCACAGAGAGAGAGAGAGAGAGAGAGAGAGAGAGAGAGAATTTACTATTATTCAGACTGGATTTATTATTTCTTAATTTTTACATATTGAATCAGAATTTTGAAAAACTATATATATACCATATGTAGGTACATATAGTATAGTAAGTATATTTTTCACTTATTGAAAAAGCAAATGGCAAAACAGCAAAAACAGAATCTTGTATGCCAGGTTTATCCTCATACCTGTAATTCAGGAAGAAAAAGAGAAAGTATACTGCTTTACATATAGGGTGAAGGACTTAACTTGAAGAATACAGTGTACAAGTGTCAGCACAAACCACAATTTGATTCAATTGTCTGCTTGTTGGGCAGGTTGCCCTTCATCAGCGCAGTCAACAAGAAGATCAGCTCCTTGACAATAAAATACTTCCAGAAAACAAAAATGTATTTCGGCCAAGCCAATTCTCAGTTCACTATCCATCAGTACGAACAGTGCCTGATCAGGTGCCTGAGCACTAATGGTTTGTTCAGTGAGATGTATCAGAGCACCATAATACACAATAACTGTGCTGTTTGCACACAGTGCTTGCAGCATGAGATGAAGCAGATGTTCTAAAAGTGAACATTTTGAAAGCCACGTGTATTTTGTCTTCATCTCTCCAGGGCTATTCTAAGGGATTTTCATAGCATTTGGGCTGAGTTTAACAATCACTGTCAATTCCAAATGAGTGTGAAAAAAAATGGAAGCATAACTATATTCTTACATTTGTAAATATTATCTTGTAGCTTTTTCATTACAATATTCACATTTTAATTTGAAAAAATACAAGAAAATCTGAAATGAAAGTGCTGTTTAAATTATTTTAAAATTAACTACAAAATTAAATTAATTTAAATATAAATACACAATATTGGAAATATATTTTATCATATTGTATTCTATATTTTATCAACCTTTTATTCTAGAGCCATACACTGATAATGTCAGGGTGCTGATAATGCTTAATGCTTTGTGGTGCAATCCTCTGCCATATGGCAACAGCATCCTGACACACTGTCTGCATGAAATCAGCGGGCCAGAGTTCAAAACATCTTTCAGCAAAGTGTCCCTATTAGGCAGATTGTTAGCATGTTTCTAGATATACTTTCAGAGACCACAGATGCTCAATTCACTTTCCAGTGATTTGTTAAACCATGGCAGTGATACCCTCACAGTCTCGCTCTTTGTGGATGCTTTAATTTTATTCGAATGAATCACAATCCTGCAAAAGGAATCTGGTCATCCCTCCAAAAGTGCCCAAATGCTGTTGAAAAATGGTGCCCCAGCTCACAACGCACAGACAGAAAGTTAAGGCATTGCAAATGCACCATGTCACTCAGAATGCACATCAGTGAACACGTGTAGGGCTGTCCTTGAATGATCTGGGGTGTGAGAGCATTCTAGTAAACACACATTCCTTAAAGATTCTGTGCTCAGGATGGGCTGCAGTTCAACTGCATTTAACTAGCATTTAAACACACTGTTGTCTCTGAGCTCCATGTCTGTATGTATGTAAGGCTGAATAAATGGATAGACACACTGCATATAGTCATCTACAATATTAACTTTAATTTGAAACAAAGTTCATGAATCACTCCTGAACTGAATATACTGAATGAATGTAAATTAAGAAAGTCAATTAGTATGTGTAAATATATATATATATATATATATATATATAGAGAGAGAGAGAGAGAGAGAGAGAGAGAGACATATTTGCATACCTACAAGGCCAACTGATACCTCTAGTCTTTAGATATATTAATTTGGCTGAATCTATGCAGAAGACGTTGGTCTCGTTCAATATGATCGAATATTCGAATGCATTCTCACTTTTTCATCTTTTCCCCATAACCATATTAAAAAAAACATTGTTCTCTATGCCTCCTTCCTGTGTGTTTTCAATTTGTTGTAAATACAGATTAAACACAGAAAATCCATAAATCATTACCATCTAAAAGCTCCTAGAAAGGTGGTTTTACTTTTTTGTCTGAAGTCACTATTTACTGTCATCGCTGATATTACTTCAGTGCACGGTCCCCATATGACAACGGAGAGATATACATCTAAGTTTTTTGTATTGTTTTGTTTTTAACTTGTATTTGTTGTTGATGGAAAAACACTGAGGAAGAATGAAACAGATTATTTGAAGGCAGAAATCATCAGGATTAGCTGATCTCTTGAAAATGTCTTTTAAAATAACACTGCAAATTTGACATGTTCGGTTTATTTAACATGCAAGTCTTAAGTAGCGAAGGCTTTAAACTTGCTTTCATGTGCGTGCAAGTAGAGAAAGAAAACCTTAAAGAATGAAATGCATCTTCAGAAATCACTGTAGTGCAGAGCACATTGCGGTGCTTTCCATTAATCATAAGCATAATCATAATAAAATCTTATACCATGTATATGTTAGAAACTTAGATTAAATGCAGAGATTCTGCAAACCTGATCGCGTTTGTATTATTAGTGTGCAGGAAAGACTTAACTACATTAACTACATCAGTCACACACATATAGTAACCTCAGACTGGTTTAAGTTCTGAGTTCATTCTCCACACTTACCCAGAAAGCCGAAGGAAAGCAGGGACGCAACTCTGAGGGTTTCTTCGAAAGTGATACAAAAAAAAAAAAAAAACCTGCCCGTTTTCTTAAAATCCAAGTTTGGGACCCGGGAGAAACTGCGACTAACTTTTCAAACTTTCCCTGCTTATAACTGTCTTCATTGGGGCTTAAAAAAAGGTTGAGTCACCTGATTCTTGACGTAACAACCTCGAAAAACTTTGGGGGCTGAAAAACTTTAACTGTTCAAAGATATGTCAATACAATCCAGATGTAAATCTGAAGTTAAAAGTAATAACGTTTATATATATATATATATATATATATATATATATATATATATATATATATATATATATATATATATATATATAGTGTGTGTGTAGAGATAAATAAATACATACATATACACATACAAATAATAAATGCATATGTGGGGCAATGTGTAGACTTGTATAGTGTGCACTTTTAAGAAATATAATTATTTTTATAAGAATATGCTTTGCTGTATAAAATTCTTGGTTGTTATGCATATTTAGCTACCAATCACAGTTTAAGTAACATTTTATGTTAAACATTTAAAATCTAAATTACATTTAGGTTCACTAAAACTCAAATAGTAATTATTAATGAATGGAAAGCCTAAAACAATTCACCTCATAGTTGTATAATATGTTATAATGTATTGTTTTATAGACTAATAATTGAATTACACTCAGTAGTGATATGCTAACTTATTGTCATAGTCAAAGGTGCATTATATATATACTCATCCATATATATATATATATATATATATATACTCATCCATATATATATATATATATATATATATATATATGTGTGTGTGTGTGTGTGTGTGTGTAGTAAATGTGATACACTTGAGATGCATGATTTAGATTTTATATTCTATGTGCTCCTGGCACCCTCTACTGTGCACTGTATGTAGGACTGCTTTTTTTTGGAACGTAATACAGTGGAAGACTTTGCTGATGTCAGGCAGTAATTCCCATTAATCTGCTTTTGTTGAGTTCGTCCAGGGTTGCAATTTAGTTTTTTCATTTGCTACAATCAAGTTTATAAAACCATTGGTGCAATTTTCTAAACTCTTAGCACAAGAACCAACTAACTAGTGACAGAAACCTATTAAACACACAAAACCTAAATTTTGCATTCTGTTTAGTTAAATACATACTGTACTATATACAACATTTACAACATTCTTCTGTGCCATTCCCATATCTACAGAATCTCCTCGCTGTGTGCATTGGGTGAGATTAATTCACTAACCCAGATCAGTGTTTTAAGATTCTGAATGTACAGTTATCTAGTTGGCCCCTAATCAGTACATACAGAGAACTACATTTCTGAGTCGAAGTATCAAAATTAGCACACTGTTGTTAGTGTCTGAAGACTTGTGCAACAAACATTGATGGTGTTTGGTTGCTTATTGTGGTTGAAGACTGGTATTATAAAAGCTGAATATTAACACCTTATATTTGTCAATTAACTATTTATAAGTTCCACTGCAGGACTGTTATTTTAATGGACAAACATACACATTAATACAAACAATACATTTTTCAGTTAAGTTTAAGTGAGCTTTATTGGCATTACAAGGGCATGTTATACTAAAGCTTTTACTGCTCTTAGAAGAAAATGCTTGCACTGCTACAGGACTTTTAAAATATATTAGTTGTCTGTCATGTGGTAGTTTTCTTACACTTAGTCTTTAAATGAAAGAGTTTGTTGTGTTATGGGTTATCTCCAATATACAGCCACTGATCTACATTTCACCTACTGCTAGTCTGTTCATTGTGTTCTGCAGCAGGAAAGTGGATAATTTTGTCAGGGTCAGTCATTGTCCACCTTCCTTCTCACTCAGCAGCTTCATTCTCCATAGTCTTTAGGGTCAGTCTGTTCTGTGACTCATTTTCATCTCTGTTAACAGTATTATCAATTTCCAAAGCTGCTTCCCCACATGGAGGCATCTCCTCAGAGAGGACAAGAAGTTCTGAGCAATCAGCATAGTTCTTCTTTTGCATGGCCTCTTTAACCTTTCCACCAAAAAGACAACAGATTTCAACTGCATTTAACAATAGGGATACACCTGCTACCACCATTGTTAACAAAAGGAAAATGCTTTTCTCAGTGGCTCTTGAGAAATAACAGTTTACCCTGAGTTCACAGGGATCCGCTATGCAAGTATACCTTCTATGTAGCAAGAAGTCAAAAAGATAAAACTGACCCACAATGAAAGCTACCTCAAGCAATATTTTAAAAATAACAGTAACCACATAGCTCCACAGTAAATATCCTTGGCTGCTGAATTTTCCTTCTCTGTCATTATATTTTGGAAGTTTCTTGTCATCCTTCATTATCTGAAGTTCATCTTGTTTTCCTTGTTGATCAGTCTGCCTCATTTTCTCCTCCCTGTGGATCATGAGCACAACATATGCCAGGAAGACCAGAGTCGGGGTGGAAACAAAGATGATCTGAAGGACCCAGAAGCGAAAGTGGGAGATTGGGAATATTATGTCGTAACAGACCTTATCGCAACCATTATACAGTGTGTCGCAGATTAAACCTGATTCCTTGTCACCCCACAGCTGCTGCAATCCTGCCGCCAGCAATAAAACCCTGAAAACAAATAGGGCATTCAACCAAATCATCCCAACCACTGTGGAAGTGGACTGCAATTTCTCCAGCAGTCTACTCAGAAATGACCAGTCCGCCATTCTTCAACTGATTCTTTGAACTGTGAACAAAAAACAGGAACACTGCAGGTAACAATTAGAATACATGCATACATTAATACAAAATCAATTTACTCATTTATACATCTAATCTATACATTCAATTAAACCAATAATCATTCTAGTAACACACAATATTCCCAAAGCATAGTTTTGAAATTAATATTTTGTCATTTTTTAAACAATCGCAGGCTTTAGATTGTTCTTGTGAATCTATTCTGCTTATATGTATATGTATATTTGCTTTCTTCTCAGTTACCTTGTTTGTCAATGAATCACATTTTGTTTGAGCACTTTGACTGATTAATTTGACTGACACTGGCTCCGGAGCCCGGTGTCCGGAGTGGAGCTGGACAGTTTTTGTTAGTTATGGAGCGGAGCTGAGGTCATGGAGCTGCTCCAAGCTCTCCCCTTTCCATTAAACCCCCCCACATATTAGGTACAGTTTTCTTAAATTAACAAAATATATAACTGCATAGGTATACTTATGTGTTGGGGGTTATAAAATACGATCGGTTCTCACTCTAGTTCAGGGGTCCCCAACCTCTTTCATCATGTGAGCTACTTTAAGCCGGCGATCTCCGGTGCCGTGGCGAGGGGAGGGGGTCATTGCTGACGGTACCTTGCACATGGTTAGTGGTGGCGGGTGGTGCTGACCTCGGTCTGGTGGCTGGGGATTGGGGGTGCTGACGGTACTTTTTCCTGGGGTCGGGGGGAGCCGCTATTTTGCTTGTATTTTCTAGATCGCGATCGACTGGTTGGGGACCCTGCTCTAGTTATTAATGTATAATACATTATTTTTTATTAATTGTAATTATATGACACCTTCACTTTCTCACTCTATTCAAGAAGTGATTCTATAATCTCAGGGCACATCTCTCATGAGCCACTTCCAAAAGAAGTCAATTTTAACTATCTCCAGCCCAAATTCTTCATCTGCCTAATTTAATCTAATTTAATAGCCATCTGTTATCTGAAATGTCCTGACTTTAGTTTGTCCATGCAGGAGTCATGCCCCCCGCACCTTGTTTGCCACTAAGGTTGCCACTTTTAAGATACGAAAATACCGGACCCCAGGAGGGGGGGCTTTGGCCAAATGTCAACCAAGAGGGGGTGCTGGCGATTCGAGGATGACGGGGGGAGGTTAGTGTGAATTGCACACTGATAACATGTTTAACCTCATATCCAATAGATTACAGTACTTAATATTTAGTACAGCCAAAAGTATGTAGACACCTGTAGAACATCTCAATCCAAAATCATGAATATTAAAATGGAGTTGGTCCCCCCTTTAATGCAGTAACAGCCTCCAGTCTTTCCACTAGATGTTGGAACATTGTTGAGGGGATTTGCTTCCATTCAGCCACAAGAGCATTATTGAGATCGGGCACTGATGTTGTTGGGCGATCAGGCCTGGCTTTCGGCATTCCAGTTCATCCCAAAGGTGTTCAATGAGGTTGAGGTCTGGGCTCTGTACAAGCCAGTCAAGTTGTTCCACACCAATCGTGACAAACCATTTCTGTATGGACCGCGCTTTGTGTATGGGCACATTGCAAAGGAAACAGGAAAGGGCTGTCCCCAAACTGTTGCCCAAAAGTTGGAAGTGCAAAATCATCTAGAATGTCATTGTATGCTGTATTGTAAAGATTTCCCTTCAGTGGAACTAAGGGGCCCAAACTAAGAAAAACAGGCCCAGACCATTATTCCTCCTCCAAATTTTACAGTTAGTACTATGCATTCAGGTACAGATTGTTCTGGCATCCGCCAAACCCAGAAACCCAAATGATGAAGCATGATTCAGTCCAGTGGTGGCAAGCTTTACACCACTCTAGCCGACACTTGGCATTGCCCATGGCGATCTTAGGCTGGTGTGGCTGCTTGGCCATGGAAACCCATTTCATGAAGCTCCTGACAAACAGTTCTTGTGCTGACATTGCTTCCAGAGGCAGTTTGGCAAAATATTGACTGAAGGAGGTGATTACTTATGCATTCAATTATTTTCTGTTTTGTATTTGTAATTCATTTAGACAATTTGCAGATTATATTTTTCACTCTGACATTATGAAAATTTTCTGTGTTGATCAGTGGCAAAAACTGATTAAATCCATTCTGATTTCATGTTGTAATACAAAGAAATGTGGAAAAGTCCAAGGGGGGTGAATACTTTCAAGAGCCACTGTAAACAACTGTCAGCAATGGGTGTGGCCGAAATAGCCAAATCCATTAATTAGAAGGGGTGTCCAAATACTGTTGGCCTTGTAGTGTAAAAATACCAGATAGTCCAGTAAATTACTGGCTGGCTGGCAGCCCTACTTGCCACAGACATCTTTACAAATTTCTACTTTTTCATGTTTGAATGGTTAACAAGATGTTTGTTATTTATATTTTGATTTTGTTAAACAGTTGTTTACAAAAAAAAAGTAAAAAAGGAAACGTTACAAATAATAATCGCATTTGTGTGGCTCCAGAGCTGGAGCTGGTTAAAAGCAGCCATTGCTGGAGCAGCAGTGTGGAGCTGCACCGGAGCTGGAGCTGGAGTAACGGGTCTCCAGATCCGGAGCCATCCTGGAGCTGGAATTTAACCTCTGGAGCCGCTCCGAAGCTGGAGCCAGCAAACCTGGAGCACTGCCAACCCTAATTTGAAGTGCAGCTTGGAGTGATTTACATGATGTAAATTAGTCTTTTCCAAATATCTAGTGATTCATTTCTCGCTAAGAAGAAAGTTTGTGACAGCTAGTGATTTTGCTTTGCTGATCTGCTGTCTTGCCTCCTTAACTCCTTAACTTACAATATGTATTGCCAATTATCAACATGTCAATCAATTAGGTAAAGTTACAGCATACTATATTGTTGTTCATTTATTTAACACGGACTGGTAAAATATATCTGCATACTCTTCTTATTCTTCTTGTCTTCTTCTTATATTATTATATTAATACATCTGGAAAATAATAATATCATGATATAGGAATACCCATTGTTTGGTTTTTGTTTGTTGTTGTTATTTCATTTATTTATTTATTTGTAATTCTAACTTTTAAAATAACAAGAATGTTAAGCTAAGCCTATCAATATTGGGCTAAAGCTGACGTTTTCAGTAGCTAATAGGGGTAGCAACTACAGATAGACATTTGATCAGCTAAATATAATTTCAGCCTGTTTATGTATTTTAGCATATATTTTAACCCTTACAATTCAGCACCTTAAACATAATATATATACACAGCACACACCAACAAAGTTCCCAATTCTGAATACTGTTTAAACTGCATGTACAGCAGTATGTCAAATATTTTACAAGAAATACAAGAAAGGAAATCTGTACTAAAAAAAAGGAGGTCTGTACTACACTGAGGTCATAATCATCACCTGCCTTACCTTTTAAAATGTCCAACACCTATCTAGAACACCACCAATCTCAAGCGTAGTCTTTCACAGACATTGCTCTAATAGCTTCTCATTAGTTTCCATTCATGTTAATGGCACCAGTCTGAGAACTAGACTTAAGGGCTGCCTGTAGGTACACTATGACAGCACACCACCCCACTTAATTATTAATAGAAAAACAAACTGGAACATCCTTTTCCCAAAACAGTATAAATAAAGTATTATTGCTGATTAATTGTTGTGAAATAGCAAACATACTTACCTTCAAGTGCAGAGGACACCTATCTCTCTGATATACACTGTACGGAAGATTGAAAAAGCCACCAACAGAATTCAGCAAAATAAATGTTTTTATTACCAAGACCCCGCCTGGTAGAAAGGGAAGAGATAATGAGAGCAGTTCCCACAAGAGCTATATCTTCTCTGAGTATTACTTTGATACACACACACACAGTATATATGCAGTGGATGCCCTTGACTCAGTAAACCACAACCAATTGTTAAATAAGGAAGTAACATACAATGGTTTTGTTTTAATTTCCCCTATGCTCCCTTCCTGTGGGCCTTGACTGTGTATGCACTTAACTTTTACAATCCAGAATGTAAGACCTACTTATTGTGTTCACTTATGTAAACTGGAATTTGTACAATGTATTATGCTTTGAATTGCACTGTATTTTGTAAATTGGAATTTGTAATGTGTTATGCCTTGTACTGAACTGTATTTTTGCACTTTGTATTTTGTTTATATTTTGTAAGTCACCCTGGATAAGGGCTAAGAAATAAATAATAATAATAATAATAATAATAATAATAATAATAATAATAATAATAATAATAATAATAATAAAAGATCAACATTTCAAATCTTGAATTATGCTTTTATCCGGCCCCAAGTACTAAGGGTCAATCTCAAGTTACTATCCACCTAATATATAAATATATAAAATATATAAAATATATAAAAGTCAGCTTTTAATTGTCCCTTTCCGGGACAGTAATTCCTGTGGTTTATTATGGAACACAGCAAGCATAAGCCATTATCTATTCCTTTCCTGTTTTGAGGCACACACCCTGATACAATCGTTGGCCCCCATTGCCCCACCCCCGCTACCATCGTGGACAAAACACCCCCCTACTCCAGCCCCGTGGAGAAACTTATGGCCCCCCTAATATTACAACTGACCCCAGGCGCCACCCCCCCTGCCCCCCGCCTGAAATACTCTAGAACCGCCGCTGGACTGACCAAAGATGGTAAACACTAAAGAGCAGCTCACTCTGGCTTGAAAGGGTGAAGCTGGCACTCCATCAACTGCTTCAGCATGAGATCCTGAGAGTCATTATTTTCTGTCAATTGTTATCACTGAAACTGAATTAATGAATTTGCAAGTAGTGCTAGTATGCACTCTAGTCCTATGCTATATCATTATTACCAAATAAGTCTGTGAGTAAACAAAATTAACAAAAATAATATTATGCAATAATACAATATAAAATACATAATTTGTGGCTGTAGTAATACAAACAGCTTATTAAGCTAAAACTCAAACAGAGATTTACCAGTAAATGTGTAAACATTTAAATATTTGAAAATCCTCCTTTGATAAAGGGTTGCTATCTTCAAGTACAATGACCTATCAGATAATAGCACATGACCATTTATATTACAACACACTTATTTTGTTCCCTTAATTAAAAACTTGGACTTTAACGGATACTACACATTAGCATGTTTTGGGTATTTTATTGTATCAATTATTGTCTATGACTTTGATAGAAGAAATTAAATCCACTTCCAAAAGCTAATTATTATTAAATTTCTTAACTCTACAAGTCTTCCAGAACACATGGTTTGAGCTGCCCCTGGTCTCGTGATTGTGTGCTCTGGGCTTCACAGAACGGTCAGTCGTATTTGTCTCCAGCGGCTTAACCCAGTTTCTCTTCCACTTTTTCCCTGCAGGAACACATATTGCCCACTTCCTGCCTGCCAGGTTTATCACACTTTTGACAGTTCAGATTGCTGATGTAAGTCTATGTGTGCCAAGAAAAACATTTCCTTTTGGTGCAGTTCACATGAGCTCTAAGTGCTTCCATTCTTGTGCAAATATGAGATTAAAGGGAAGGCTAAAAGCAATTTCACTAGAAAAACTTGGGTACAAAAACATGTATGTTTGTATGTTAAGTATGTATTTATATATTAGAAGGTTACAAATTCATAGGGACAGGGGGGCATTCGTGGGGAAAGGGTAAGGGTCTACTATGGCATATTTTTTTACTCCCACACAACACTTTTTGGTCATGTATGACACTTTTTGGTCACTGATGACATTTCTAGTACACTCATCACACCTTTTAGCCATCCTATACCACATCTTTCCTATATTTTCCTTATCGGACAGTAATTTGCATAATAGAAAGGGATTATGATGTAAAAATAGCTTTATCACTCCAGGGGGCTATTTCCATTGTCCTATCAGTTATATCATATTTAATAATAATAATAACAATAATAATAATAATAATAATAATAATAATAATACTTACATATACTCATACTAACGTTCATACTATCATAAACATTAACATTCTTGCTATCTACTAACCTACTTAATTTGACATACTATTACAGATGCATACTAATCCTAATTTATATGAAACTACTACTAGTTAAATTACAAACTACCACTCATATTAACCTGCATACTACCATCAAAAAATACATATCCAATAATATATCACACAACATGTATTGTCACATGTAGACAATGTATCTTCCGATAGTTTAATTACTGATTTATGAATACATTCATACGTTAATTATCTGAAGTAACATAACACAAGGACTGTAAAATATAATATACATATTGTCTTTGTAAATCAAGCAAGAACATCTTGTTTAATCTTTTTGTAATTTAATATAATCAAAAGTAAAATTTAATTAGGCAAAGCAAAAAAAAGTAATGGCTAAAAACACATGAATTGCATGTCATACATATACTGTTATTAATAAATAAATAAATCCTGATTTTCAGTTCCTGCACTGAAACATGGTCCAAAAAACATCCATTTACAGTTTTGTAAGGTATTAAACAAGATAATAATCATTATCATTTGCATCATATTACTACTACTACCTAGTAGTAAAAAATATTATTATGATTTTTAATAATTAATTTCCAAACCAAAATATTGTTCTCACATTTATGTTTTTATTTATGAATTCATTATGAATTATTATTGTTTGTTTTTTGTATAGGAAACAAAACAACCCTTATGACATTCTGAAGTAAAGGATACCTTTTTTTTTTGTTAACTTCCTAAAACTACTGTTATTTTTAATACCCATAAAAATAACAAAGTCTGCAACAAATTTAACATTGTTTAAATCAAAATTAATAAATTACAAGTTGAACCACAATCTCCTCAGGTTGAGGGATACAAGGGAATTTGGAAATTAAGAGTTTGCCTTTTAAGTCTTACATCTTATATTTTCTTTGCACTCTTGTTATATGATGTGTTCATTTTACTTTATTTAACACGTGGTATGAAGCACTGTGAAGGATTTAACTTTCAACTAGTAAATTGTTTCTCCTCTTTAATGCTCTCCAAGCTTCCCCCAACACTGTGTTTACCACTTTGAATTTCACTTTGCTTCTCAGTGTCCCCCTTTAGGCCATACACCTCTACACCTACACTTTTCGCCACCTCACTCCCCATCTTCCATTCGTTAATTTTGTTCTGCAGCTCATCATCCTTATTACTGAAACCATCAGGCTGCACAGCTGGCTTCCAACCAGGATTGGTCCCCTCGGATGTCTTGGGAACTTTTAAGTAATCGATTTGGCGCTTATACTGCTTGTTGGCGGCACGTTTAATCTTTCTAGCAAAGAGATAGAAGATTTCGACTATGTTTAGAACGAGGGATACACAGGCCACCGTCAGCATGAACAGAATGAAGATGCTCTTTTCCGTGGGGCGGGATATGTAGCATTCCACAGTGAAAGGACAGGGCCTTCTGCTGCACACAAACATGGGTTCCAGCACGAAACCGTACAGATAATACTGACCCACGATAAAAGCCACCTCAAAGAGTATTTTAAAAATCACGTTTAGTAAATAACTACATAATAAATGCCCCTCAATTCTGATTTTACCCTTTGTATCTGTGTATTTCGGCACCTTGTTAGCTTTCACCAGCATATAATTATGTTGTTCACCTTGGTCTACTTGTTGAATTCTCAGCCTCATTTTCTCCTCCTTGTGGATTATATGCAAGACGTGTCCAAGGTAGACCAGAGTCGGGGCAGAAACAAAGATGATCTGAAGGACCCAGAAGCGAATGTGGGAGATCGGGAAAGCCAGGTCATAACAGACGTTCTCGCAACCAGGCTGCTGTGTGTTGCAGATGAAACCTGATTGCTCGTCACCCCACACCTTTTCTGCTCCCGCCCCCAGCACTAAAATCCTGAAGACAAACAGGACAGTCAGCCAGACCTTCCCAACCACTGTGGAGTGGGACTGCACCTTATCCAGCAGCCTGCCCAGAAATGACCAGTCCCCCATTCCTTAACCGCTCTTTAATACTGCTAGAAAGAAAGAGAGGGGAGGAAGAGAGAGTAGTAAAAAGAGTAACAAAAAACAAAAACAAGCAAACCAAAAAACAGTGACGATTAGTTGCAGCAAACAGCTAAGACATCTGATTATATATAGGGCCTACAGTCTGTGTTCCTTGACACAAACAATACACTATTTCTGTGCAGGATCCTGGTGGGCTGCTGTTAGCTGGTTGTGTGTTTTTAGTACTAACATATCCAGAAGAAAGTTACACTTAATACCTAAAAAAAATATCAAACACAAACACATTTACAATGAGAGCCTGTAGCACCTGCTCAGATCCCAGGAGCAGCTTCAGACTGAAATATCCCGAAAGTCAGTCAGTAGCATATTGTAATGCTGCAGTTTCCTGGCCAATCAGTTTATATAAATTATTGTTTTGTCCTAAAATCTACAGGAAGCTGGAAATGGTGATTCGTTTAGATTTTGTATTTTCTAAAAAAATAGTTTCAGATTTTAAATCAAGCACACAAAATATGACATTTGTATTAGTTATACTCTAAAGTTTATCTATAGAATAAAATAAGAATGCAGTTGAGTTTTTTGTTCACCAGTTCACCAGGCACCACTAAGCAATAATTAATCTCATCCACGTGCAGTGCTAAGCATGGCACGAGGCTGTTGTTCTCAGAAATCAGTATCAGCTCAGACATACAGTGTATGTATACATAACATTCATATATACATGTATTCATAACACTCTTGGCAATAGCACATTAAATGTATCCAAGTTTAATTTGGCGATTAAATCTTGTTGTTGTAGTTCTGTGTGTTGCAATCATTAAACATATTTGCAAGGTGAGTATTAATTCAAAGTTAATTCAGTACTGACAAATAGTTTTTGCAACAGCTTAAAAATTTAAGTCAAATTATAATAATGGTGTGATCGAACATTAAATTAATGTTTTGGACATATGCTATAAAAATAGAAAGAAGCCTGGAGTTAAAAAGCTTGAATGTTTTCTAACTCAATAACTCAATAGATTGTATTATATTTATAACAATTAAAAATAATGTTAAAAATATCATATCATATCATATTATTTTTTAATGTACAATGTTGTTGTTATGTTATGTTGTGTTATTGTGTTAACTGATATTTGTTTTTCTACATAAAGATTTTTCTTTCATACATCTGCAAATATATAAAGAATTAAACTGATTTGAATGACTGGAACTTTGTAAATAGTAGTACCAATACTTTTTCAAAATACATAAATTAATTAATTGTACTGTAAAGGATCAGTTATCAGCAATCTTACCTTTTACACTTGTTGGTAACCAAACCACCTCCAGAGCCTGTAACTTTCCCCAAATGACATAGGTCACAAACTGTTTGATTTGTGGTTTCAACTAATTGCACAACTGAAACAGACTACAGGATGACTGCCACGTTTTCATAAAATCAGTCAATGATAAAACTAGCAGAAGCTTAAACTCAGAGCTCTGTGCCTTTATCCACACTGATTAATAATTAATAGAAACCTAAAATGTAACGTGCAACTTGTCACATCCTAAATAGTTGAGCTACCTTGTGCCATAAGTGTGTTTCTCGTTAAATTAAAAATCTGAAACAGTTTGTAATGGTACTAAAAATGCTTTCCTCTGGTTTAAGTAACTTTCTGACCAGAACAAAGACAAGTTTATTGAGAGTCGAGTGGAGCTACAGTGAGGGAAAAAAGTATTAGATCCCCTGCTGATTTTGTACGTTTGCCCACTGACAAAGTAATGATCAGTCTATTATTTTAATGGTAGGTGTATTTTAACAGTGAGAGACAGAATAACAACAAAAAAATCCAGAAAAATGCATTTCAAAAAAGTTATAAATTGATTTGCATGTTAATGAGGGAAATAAGTATTTGATCCCCTATCAATCAGCAAGATTTCTGGCTCCCAGGTGTCTTTTATACAGGTAACGAGCTGAGATTAGGAGGTGCTCCTAATCTCAGCTCGTTACCTGTATAAAAGACACCTGTCCACAGAAGCAATCAATCAATCAGATTCCAAACTCTCCACCATGGCCAAGACCAAAGAGTTGTCCAAGGATGTCAGGGACAAGATTGTAGACCTACACAAGGCTGGAATGGGCTACAAGACCATCGCCAAGCAGCTTGGTGAGAAGGTGACAACAGTTGGTGCGATTATTCGCAAATGGAAGAAACACAAAATAACTGTCAGTCTCCCTCGGTCTGGGGCTCCATGCAAGATCTCACCTCGTGGAGTTTCAATGATCATGAGAATGGTGAGGAATCAGCCCAGAACTACACGGGAGGATCTTGTTAATGATCTCAAGGCAGCTGGGACCACAGTCACCAAGAAAACAATTGGTAACACACTACGCCATGAAGGACTGAAATCCTGCAGCGCCCGCAAGGTCCCCCGCTCAAGAAAGCACATGTACAGGCCCGTCTGAAGTTTGCCAATGAACATCTGAATGATTCAGAGGAGAACTGGGTGAAAGTGTTGTGGTCAGATGAGACCAAAATTGAGCTCTTTGGCATCAACTCAACTCGCCGTGTTTGGAGGAGGAGGAATGACCCCAAGAACACCATCCCCACCGTCAAACATGGAGGTGGAAACATTATGCTTTGGGGGTGTTTTTCTGCTAAGGGGACAGGACAACTGCACCGCATCAAAGGGACGATGGACGGGGCCATGTACCGTCAAATCTTGGGTGAGAACCTCCTTCCCTCAGCCAGGGCATTGAAAATGGGTTGTGGATGGATATTCCAGCATGACAATGACCCAAAACACACAGCCAAGGCAACAAAGGAGTGGCTCAAGAAGAAGCACATTAAGGTCCTGGAGTGGCCTAGCTAGTCTCCAGACCTTAATCCCATAGAAAATTTGTGGAGGGAGCTGAAGGTTTGAGTTGCCAAACGTCAGCCTCGAAACCTTAATGACTTGAAGAGGTTCTGCAAAGAGGAGTGGGACAAAATCCCTCCTGAGATGTGTGCAAATCTGGTGGCCAACTACAAGAAACGTCTGACCTCTGTGATTGCCAACAAGGGTTTTGCCACCAAGTCCCTCACTGTAATACTGTTACAATGGGTGTGTTATAATACTCTGTAACTGTTCAAAGCATTTGCTTTCTTTGCAGCTTAATGTTCCTGTGCTCTGGTATCCTTGACATTATCTGTGTTGTTCTAATGTTTACATTCAGATTCATTCCAGGGGTTTCACAAACAATTTTGTTTTTAATACATGCATTAGGATTTGATTAAGTTTCCAAAAATAATTAGATTAGATACATATTACCAATACATATTATCTTGTTGTATGTATATATATATATATATATACAGTTAGGTCCATAAATATTTGGACAGTGGCACAATTGCCATCATTTTGGCTCTGTATGCCACCACAATGGATTTGAAAGGAAACAATTAAGATGTGCTTGAAGTGCAGACTTTCATCTTTAATGTGAGGGTAGTTACATCCAGGCATAAGTACCCAGGCATACAACAGTGTTTCTGCCATGAGCCTTCAGAAACTCAGAGCAGGCCAATAGGAGAAAAAGATGAAAATTAAATTGAATCAGTTATTATAATCAGCAAAATCAGTATAAAGCTGGTATGGTTGGGGGCATGTTTATAAAGGCTTTGATGAAAACATGGTGAGTATGGTGACAAGCAGTAAAGGCTGATAACCTGCTGACCAGTGCCACATAAGCAGTTTCAACTAATCACACACACCTACAACAGTAATAAATAATCTCATGCATATGTTAATTGTATTTTTGAATATTATGCATCTGGCAATTCTATTTGTATTGTATTTCAACATGGTGTTATCACTTTTAAGACTGCACCCTGTTGCCCATCTCAGGAAATACAAAAAGGCTCTTTAGTTTTTTACTTCACATCATGTTAGAGGAAATTACAGGGTGAACTTGTTACTTTTTGACAGCTGTTTGCTGAGAATTTCTGAAACTTTAACTGTAATACAAAGGATGGTGGTCATAATGTAACGTTATTATACAATATTTACATAATTATTACATAGAGTATTTCCAACATAAAATAGATAGAAACCTTAATTTTTATAATTGTGTTTATACTTTTTGGAATACTATATATATATATATACACTCACCTAAAGGATTATTAGGAACACCATACTAATACTGTGTTTGACCCCCTTTCGCCTTCAGAACTGCCTTAATTCTACGTGGCATTGATTCAACAAGGTGCTGAAAGCATTCTTTAGAAATGTTGGCCCATATTGATAGGATAGCATCTTGCAGTTGATGGAGATTTGTGGGATGCACATCCAGGGTACGAAGCTCCCGTTCCACCACATCCCAAAGATGCTCTATTGGGTTGAGATCTGGTGACTGTGGGGGCCAGTTTAGTACAGTGAACTCATTGTCATGTTCAAGAAACCAATTTGAAATGATTGGACCTTTGTGACATGGTGCATTATCCTGCTGGAAGTAGCCATCAGAGGATGGGTACATGGTGGTCATAAAGGGATGGACATGGTCAGAAACAATGCTCAGGTAGGCCGTGGCATTTAAACGATGCCCAATTGGCACTAAGGGGCCTAAAGTGTGCCAAGAAAACATCCCCCACACCATTACACCACCACCACCAGCCTGCACAGTGGTAACAAGGCATGATGGATCCATGTTCTCATTCTGTTTACGCCAAATTCTGACTCTACCATCTGAATGTCTCAACAGAAATCGAGACTCATCAGACCAGGCAACATTTTTCCAGTCTTCAACTGTCCAATTTTGGTGAGCTTGTGCAAATTGTAGCCTCTTTTTCCTATTTGTAGTGGAGATGAGTGGTACCCGGTGGGGTCTTCTGCTGTTGTAGCCCATCCGCCTCAAGGTTGTACATGTTGCGGCTTCACAAATGCTTTGCTGCATACCTCGGTTGTAACAAGTGGTTATTTCAGTCAAAGTTGCTCTTCTATCAGCTTGAATCAGTCGGCCCATTCTCCTCTGACCTCTAGCATCAACAAGGCATTTTTGCCAACAGGACTGCTGCATACTGGGTGTTTTTCCCTTTTCACACCATTCTAAACCCTAGAAATGGTTGTGCATGAAAATCCCAGTAACTGAGCAGATTGTGAAATACTCAGACCGGCCCGTCTGGCACCAACAACCATGCCACGCTCAAAATTGCTTAAATCACCTTTCTTTCCCATTCATTCATTCAGTTTGGAGTTCAGGAGATTGTCTTGACCAGGACCACACCCCTAAATGCATTGAAGCAACTGCCATGTGATTGGTTGGTTAGATAATTGCATTAATGAGAAATTGAACAGGTGTTCCTAATAATCCTTTAGGTGAGTGTATATATATATATATATATATATATATATGTTTTTTTTTTTGTTGTTTTTTTTGCAGGTGTTTATTTAACAGAGAACTGGCCTCACAAAACCCTGACATGTGACCCATATCTAGTCTATAAAACACAAGGCCTGGACAAATTATTAATAGGACATTATATCTTTGTTCATATAGAACTATGAGAACAAATACATATAGGTATAAGCAGGGATGGCACTTTAGCTTGGGTTTAACAAGTCTGCAGTACGTAAATAACTGCATCTGGATAGAAACAACAATGACAGGAGTGTATTTAGACACATAGGAGCGATAGGAATCATACAGGTGGTCTACATGAATGTTACTTTTTTCACTGCTATCTGAGAGGTCCTTCCAGAAGAGGGGTGAGCATACACGGCACTGCCTTGAGGGTGGGCAGGGGGGCCTTGTTCCTTCCCTTCCTCCTCCTCTCTATCAGCACTTTTCATGAACTCAAGCGTCTTCCCCTGAAGCTCTGTTTCCAGGTTCACCCAGTTCTGGAACATGTGCTCCTTATTTTTGAGATGGCCGTCATCTTTCGGCGGAGCTGTAGGGGTCGCCGTGAAGTTCTTCTGCTTTTTCTGCATGAGGTTGTGAACTGATTTAAAGCACAGGTAGAAGATCTCAGTGACATTTAACACCAAAGACACACATGCCACCACGAGCATGAACAGAATGAAGATGGTCTTCTCAGTGGGGCGTGACATGTAACAGTCTACTCTGTGGGGGCAGGGAAACCTGTCACACACAAACTGAGGTTCCAGCATGAAGCCATACAGATAATACTGCCCGACAATGAAAGCAACTTCCAACATAATTTTAGCAATGACGTTTAGCAGATAACTACACAGCAAACTTCCTCGTATTCTCACTTTCCCCTTGGCCTTTGTGTATTTCGACATCTTACTGAGCTTCTTCGTGACAGGACTGGCATGGTCGTCTTGGGTTTCATTTTGCATGCTAAGACTAATTTTCTCCTCCCTGTGGATCACATGCACAACGTGTCCCAGGTAGACAAGAGTCGGGGTGGAAACAAAAATGATCTGAAGGACCCAGAAGCGAATGTGGGAGATCGGGAAAGCCAGGTCATAACAGACGTTCTCACAACCAGGCTGCTGTGTGTTGCAGATGAAATCTGATTGCTCGTCACCCCACACCTTTTCTGCTCCCGCCCCCAGCACTAAAATCCTGAAGACAAACAGGACAGTCAGCCAGACCTTCCCAACCACTGTGGAGTGGGACTGCACCTTATCCAGCAGCCTGCCCAGAAATGACCAGTCTCCCATTCTTCAGCTGAATCTTTGAACTGCAGAATAAACGTGTTGATAATTCAATAATAATAAGCATCATACTACTAATACTACTACTAATAATAGTGACAATTCTGGGTGGATAAAGGGGATGCTTTCTTCACATTGTAATGTTTTGCCCAGTTCAGATGAACCTGTACTGTCAGTACTGCACATCTGCCATGTTTTGACTGCACTGATATCTATATTTATGCTGCATAAGGCCTTGAAGCAAGCACTTATTATAGTCACCATAAATTCATCTCCTAATGAATAGACTGACTGAAAGATATTATTTTTTAATGCAAATGCATTTCCTAATGTATTATTATTTTTATAATTGTTATCATATTTTTTGTATCATATATGTAAAGCCTATAAGCTATTTGTTAGAGACTAATAAACTGATATTTGTAATGCTGATTACACTACTTCTATCTTAGTGCAGAATACACTGTGTCCTGAATATACTTTATCAGTAACAGAACCAGTGCTCTTTATATCTAATGGGAACCAAGGACCTGACCTTGTCCATCCTTTAAACACAGATTCTCTTTTCCTTGTTAAAGAACAGACTTTAGATATAAATCGGGGTTAACTTGAACTGGTAAGAAACGTGACATTTGCTGACAATCAGAATATTTGAATGTATTTGTTTCATGTTAAGTCTGAATTTAAAAGGACTTTGTGTATGTGTGACCTAAAGCACATTTCCCCTGGTGCTGTGGTTCCTATGTGGTGAATGATGATCACACACAGGGGAGCAACTGGAAGAATTAAGTGAACCAGTCAACCTACAAGGCTCTACCCACCCATAAATATATAATTGTTCTTTAGATAGTTTTAGTTGGTTTAGTTACTTTTTGCTTTTCTCAATCAATGTTTTATTAATCTGATCAAATATTTATGAAAATACTATTCTTGTCAGTTTTTTATAATTCATTAAGATATGCAGATACAGAACTAAAAAAGCAGTGTGTTGTACTACATAACTGCTTTGGAGAAGTAGAGAATAATGTACAGGTGAATTAAACTTTTGTGTTTTCTAGAGTATAAATAAGAAACTGGAAAACAAAACAACTTTTTAAATTGTAAAAGCAGAACAAATATCCTCAAACTATAATGATTATAAGTCTTTACTTACCAAATATAGTCTGTAATATCATGTATGTCGTCTTCTTTCCAGTGAGACCTCTCCACAACTAGTACTATCACCCTCCTCCCCTAACACATCCCTCGGGAAAGTTTCTAGAAAGCTGAAGAGGAAAATGTAACCCATCCCCTTTTTCAGGAGGTTCCTATTAAATGCATATACCTTCCTCTCAGTAATTTATATTACAGCTGACCTGTGGCAGAAAAGATCCGAAACGCTATAAGAGCATCAGTGACGCAATTTTCCAAAGAATTCTGAAACATATAAGCATGTTTCATATAATTCATAGTATGAAGACCAGATGATTTTTGATTTTAATGCAATAGTTTTAATATTAATATAAATTATTCTTTTTTTTTTTTTGGTCATCTCTGGAGTGTGACAGGAAGGTGTGAAAGGGCAGATGAGACATTGTATGCTCCCCATGAAGCTGTCACCAGAGCCATTCTCTGAACACCCTCTGTGCAACTCACCGTTTCTCCTTCTCCATGCTGCTTTACCTGGAAATGTACCAGGAACTGGGGGCTGCACGTCTCCTGCATTGGTGCGGTGAAGAGCGGGTGCTGGGATAGATAGTAATAGTTTGTAATCAAAGTAGTAATGTATAACGTAGGCTAGGAGTCATATGCATCAGTAAGAGTATGTGAAAGTTAGTAGGTTAGTAGCTAGTATAATAGCAGGTATGTTCATGATCATGATAGGGTGTCAGTTAGTATATGTAAGTTATTATTATTAGTGTTGAATAATAATAATAATAACAACAACTGAAATAGCACCAAGAGTAAATATGCTGTTTTTACATCATAAATCCTCTATAATATGCAAATGAGAGCCCAATAAGGAAAAGACAAGTATGGTAGAAGGCAGCTTAGCATAAGGGAATAAGAAATATCATACGAAACCATGGCCCAAATATGAAGCGGTGACACTTTAGTCCCCTTCAAGACTGTACTGTGATGTTATATGGTAAAGGTGTAGTGTGGTGTAGCATGGAAGAATTCAGGTTACACCTTACTAAATGTAATTAAATCACCTAGGTAGTAAAGGTCTTTATTTGTCAGATTTTTTAAATAACACATTTATTTTTAAATGAATTGGAAAAAGCAGAAAATACTATAATTGACATGGATTCCACACCATGTAGACACATTACAACCGATCTGCAAAAGAAGGTCAACCACTTTATTTCTCCACTGTCCTAAACAAAAAATACCCACGTTTTGGAAAGATCATACTGCTATGATCAATTCGGAAAGAGCGGAGGTAATTCAGCATTACACAATCAAATGTGTTGCCTAAATCCTAAATCTGAATCTAGAATCAAACTATGATGAGGCAAAATAAACACACTGTATGAACAGAATGTACAGCTTAATACTTACCATTCAATCCAGGAGTTAAAATCCATGATTTAGTAAATGCAGACTTGAGAAAAATATATGCTAACCACAGTAGTAAACAAGAAATATTCTGACTAAATAGGAGAAGCTGTAAACACCCCAATTTAACAAATTAATACACTAAAGAAATGAGAAACCACTAGGGAACCCTGCACTCACTGGTAATGGTTGATTTACATAACTGGGCTTTTCCAGAGTAAAGCTTTAGTGGTACATATATAAAACATTAACCTTTGATGAACAGATTGATGTTTTACAAAACACCAAGATGTACATTCTGCTTGAGGAAAGGCGTGGTTGTTGCAAATTATAATTATCCACAAACATTTGTATTCACTGTAGGCAATGGAACAAACGCTTTCACACTGTGCATGATACACGCATCACCCAACCCACCCAGCCTATGCTTTTAAGGAAGTCTTCCAAGATGAGGTCTTCTTTTAAGTTGCTTGGCTGAGTATGTTTGACCCCCAAACCCACATCCATTCGGGCATGTACTGTGCAAACCAAAACTAGTACAAACAAAGAGAAAAAGAACAACAATTAGCATTTTTTTTTGGTAATTCATTTCATACATCATGTATCATAATATAACCAATATAATATAATATATAATATAATATAATAATATAATCTTTTTTTTGGAATGTGTCATTTTATACAAAAACAAAACATTTTATTACTGATTTCAGTTTTAATGCCACGGATGTCACATATCTAAACTAAACTAAAACGTAACCTTTTACAGAAGATTGTGCTGAAACTGATTGGTACCTGTATGGAGTGCGGCCAGTAGCCAGTGGTCCTGTGAGAGATTCCTAGAGTGGAGACTGCATGGCGCGCATACACCTGGGGGTGAGGTACCAGCCACCCACTGTGTATTACTCCAGTGACGGCGTTCATTTGAGAGGCGATGTAAAAAGGCACCAAGCTCTGCACAAATATCCCTTTCGATGCATATTCATAGTGTAATGCACGGCTGAAATGGTCTACATAGGCCTGGAAGGAAACAAAAACATGTTTATTTGCCTGCATGGTAAAGTAAAACATGCAATGGTAAATCCAAACCTTGCATATGCACATGTTGCTTGCACCAGGATCAGACAGTAATACATACAAGCAGCATGGCAATCACAGAGTTCATGATGCATTTTACTGGTGCTTCTATTAATCTGAGAGCACAGTGAAGTATGTGGTGCTGACAGCATGTATCTATCGATCATCTTTCTAGCACCTTGGATGCCGAGGACGCAGTCATCTTTGGGGTGGGTTTACAACAGGATCCAGAGGAGATATTTATAATGGCTCCCTTCTTCCTCTCCAACATGCCTGGCAGAACAACATGCACCATCATGGTGGCAGCTGCAATGTTTGTATTAATAATGTCCCAGAGCTTGTCTTCAGGCACTTCGGTAAAGTGCTGTGGGTATCCGTACAATTCAGCCACATTGTTCACAAGAAAGCCAATCTCTTTGTCCTTGAGGGCCTCTGTAATAGGCTTGTACGCCGCCCGGCCCTGGCTGAAGTCTGCCTCAATGATGGCCGCCTCCACCCTGTGAGCCTCGGTGAGGGCCCTGGCAACGTCATCCATGCTGCGCTTGTCGGGACAGATCAGGATGATGCTGACACCCCGCCTGGCTAGCTCCTCTGCGTAAGCTTTTCCTAGACCATCTACAGCACCTGCATGAGAAATTAAGCACAGATTATGACAAGCAAGCAAGCAAGTAGGGTTTTTATTGTTAACACATTAGTACTTAGGTTGTACACTGCAACACCATTTCATTTCTATTTTACTCCTACTAGTGTAAATAGAATTTCCCAGGACATGAATACATAAGTATTGAGTTTTTCTGATCTGAATGATTCTTAAATCTCTGTTCATTAGAAGTCAAACACTACCCAATATAAGAATTAGATGTTGTTTTTTAAAGGATCAGGTAACTGAATTCACTTTTTTTTTTTTTAAATACATATCCTATCACATTTTGATAGGCTGACACAGTTACAGTTCTCTGGTCTGAATGAGTAGCCAAGACAGCAACATAACCACTAACCATAAATGCATAAGAATACCATCTAATGAACTAGAAACATAAAAGCTTACCACAGATGACTGCCCATTTGCCATAGTGCTGAACAAGGTCTGCCCTGCTGATCAATCTGGGTATGAAATGCAGCCTGATCAGACTGTAACAGTCCCTCACTAAGGAAAACGCTTTGCTGGCTGTATAAAAAGCCCCAACCACAGCCAGGGCTTCGACATAACTACTACACGAACGTTCAATTTCGCGATATAAAAAGTAAAAGCTGTCCACAGCAGCCATGACATAACAGGTTTCAAGATACAGCTATATATGTATATCGGTTTAAAACATAAACATACTAAGATGACTTAATCGTATGTGAAATAACGAGCTTTGCAGTATATCCATAGGACATTACAGACAGTTTAAATGTCTGTTCTACGAAGTACTACCCATAATAAGCAGATTAATACTGTGGCATTAACAACACAACGAATCCGGAAGAGATTCAGACCGGAGCGCTGAATACAGATCACATGATATTGTCACGTGAATGACACTTGTTTATGTAAATACTCGTTATTCTGGTGTCGATTTGTTAGGTATTATTACATACAGACACATATATGACATTCAGTACACACAATGATTGTAATCCTTTCTTAAAAACTGAATTTGCTACAAATAATGAAATCTGTTCCCCGGAGGAGGCTGCACACGTGTTTCCCACAATGCGCTGCGCTTGACTCTCGCGTTGCTTGCAGCAGACGCCTTCCTTGTTTCCATAGAAACGGAAAGACTCCAGGCGAAAGTCATTCGTGCAGTTTTATTTATTTTGCATCGGATTAATGTGTATTTGTGACTTTATTCTACAAATATTCCGGAGTCACGTTCAAAGATGCTCGCGTTTTAAACAGGAGAAGGAAGACTATTATTTCGCTGTGTAGTACATGTTACATCATTGTCGTCTGACTGCAGCGCCCAATCTGTCCGGCGATACTGGGATGGTGAGGTGGGGGCTAGTAACATAGATGTGCACGTAAGGTATTTATATTTATATTGGTGATGCATACATGTTCAGTGTGATAACCGATTGGCATGTATCTTTGTTGACACAGACAACCTTGGACAATGTTGAAACTTTCGGGTTCAAGCACACAGCGACCTCAATACATGCCTGCTTCTCAAAACAAACATCGCATTGAGAAGTTAAGATTGTATGAGCCATTATAGTTGTATTTCTTGTGCTATTTCTTCCCCTTATGGTGAACCGCGCATTTCAAAACCTACCAATTAAGTAAAACGACATTTAATGAATGTCTTAAGTGTTTTAAGTTTGAAGTGTTGGACCCGCGTCTGTGTAAGCTTTGGTGCGCTCTGTGTTTATGCCGGTGTAATGACATATATATATATCGTTTAATTGTGCATGGATTCTTATTATAGCCGGATGATAGGAAACTGGTTAAGTACCAGTCACTTAGTATTTAACTTATTGTTGCTATTGGTGCATGTGAGGTTTTGTATGTGTAAAGTGTTATTTTCTGTAAGTTTGTATTGTTTCTGTTGTTTGGTGTTTATTTTGAGGTTTGAGGTACGCAATGCTTGTTGTCATTGTCATATTGAAATCAGTAATGCACTTCAACTTGCTGATGTTAACTTGTAACAATTACTGTTCAATTGAGTTACTCTTTGTGTAAATAAACCTTTTGAACTTTTAAGTGGTCTTTATGTTATGTGTTTGGGAGTGATGCTGCTATAAGTCCTTGCTCAATATAATAACCTTAATACATATTTTTCTGGTGTAGCAGCTACATTTTCTTTTAAATTAAGTGACAGATGTAAAACCCAGTTACATAGGAAAACACTTACTAGTATATATTTCTGCAATTTAAGAAATGAAGATGCATATGAGCACAGGCTCAAAGCAGAATGATTCATTCATATGCCAGAATGACCTAAAAGTCTGTTATTTGTGCGGCAGGTGGTCAGACCTGAGGCCCTGTGAGGAGCATGTCACAGCTTTCCCATGAGGATGAGGCGGAGCTGCAGGCTTTGCTGAGAAACCTACTGCACAGTGTTAAGGACCGCATCTCCGCAGCCCCATCTGTGGAGTGTGCAGAAGAGATCCTGCTACACCTGGAGGAAACGGACGAACATTTTCATAAGTACGCTCTCAGATATGGCACTGAGAAAGAGTGGAGTCACTTGAACCCACCTCTAGGGCTGTTTACACTAAAGGGTTGACTCTCACAGTGTATGGTTTGATATAAAGTAACTGATGATAGACACACAGGCACTGATTGCTGCCAGATATAGGCTTCATTTTTCACCCAGGCTTCAGCTGAACAGAGCGTTGGCAGGTTTTATTACAGATTTAGTGCCTCTGACTTAGTAATTTAGTGGCAAGTGTAAAGCAGCAAGAAAGAAGGCACTATTACAAGTATTGGCATGAGGCTTTAATTAAATATTGTGATATTGAGAGAGAACAATAAAAACGGATACATTTTTACCTTTTTACATACATATACACACTGGTGGTAAAACAAAATAAAGAATATATATATATATATATATATATATATATATATATACACACACAGGTGCTAAGGGAAATCTTACTAAAATAACTAATAAAGGAAGTACATTTCAATTTCAGAATAAATGTTGACCATCCTAGTAGGCATCCTAAAAGAGACATGTTTAGATAGTTTCCTCTGTAAATGTTTGTTATTAGTGTATTCGCCTTACTGTACATAAATCGCACCCCTGTGTTCCAGCTATGAGTTCATCAGGTATCTGCAGCACTGTGTGGAGAGCGCACTGGGGCCTGTTGTTGAGGCAGAGACGGAGCGCTGTGCCAGCGGTGAGGGACTGGCACTTGGGTCAGGTCAAGAAACATTAGTTCACGCTGTCACACAGAGGATCCGGAAATCCAACGAGTATGTACACCTCATCCTCATTGTCCAGGGCTAAAGGCCAGGCAGCTCTGTGTACCTTTTTGTTTGGACCCAGCTTGCTTTTTCTTAAAAGAGAGAGAGGGATTTTTCCAATTGAATTTGCATTTCTTTTCCAAGGATTAAAATAAAAAACAAAAAATATCTCTGAGATGCTCTCACACAATAGATACACATAACTGTATGAGCATTTATCCACTCAGGCTGAATTTTCAATTCACTTGGGACTAAATTGATAAGTTTAAACTAAACTGAAGACTTGTTTCCCCATGCTGTAATGATTAAAAACTAAAGTTGTACACAGACTCCAAGTGCCTCACTCAAGTATAAAGCTCTTGAATAAATGAGTGCTTATTTTAAACTGGATCTGTTCTTGTAAACTCTCTCGCTAACTTTTGTTTTTTGGTGTCGTTTTCATATCACTCTTCCTTCTCTTAGGTACAAACAAATGATACAGTCACTGAAAAATACTATGATGGTTACCGTGGAATCCCTGATTAATAAATTCGAAGAAGATCAGCTGAAGAAGCAGGAGATGCACCGCAAGAGCCAGCATGAGCAGCTCAGCAGCCTCTACACAGACAACTGCTCCGACAGCGACTCTTCTTTTAATCAGGTACCTTGCGGCTGCCCAGCACAGTGGGGTCCTTCTTAAGAACCAACACAATAAAGATGCGTCAATCGCTTTATTCAATTTTCCTTAGCTTAATTTCCACAAGCTTAGCTTCATGGTAGTATTAGGGAATGTTATTGACATGTATAGAAATATGTAGGTCATTAGCTTGCTTTGGGTAGTGAAGCTACTTTCATTGTTTTTGTAGAGCTACACTTTCATTAAGCAAGAACAACTGCAGGTGATTGCAGATAAACTGGACCCTAGCCAGCCCAAGGAGGTAAGGCAAATTTATTAAATGTTTTTTTAATATTATTATTATTGTGCTAGTAAGACTATTTTGAGCTTTGTGGGTAATTGAGTTATAATTTGATTTGACAATACAACTAGAACAGTCTCTTAGAGATTTTGCACACTTTCCTTTTCTATACCCCTTGGTATTTCCTCTATAACCATGTATCAGACTGGTTATTTATTATCATTCATTCGTGGTCAGGCGCTTGTAGCTGTGGTGACATACAAGAGTACAATGCAATCAATAAACAGTGCTTAAGTAGTTGCTTAAGTGCTGGGGTACACAGTCAATTCAGGTTACACTGAGTAAAATGTAAAGCAGTAATCAAAGAGCAGGATGACAGAAGTGTACGTAAAAAATATTTATTATGTAGCTGTAAAACAACAAAAGGGTTATTCGATCAGGAGCCTGAGTCCTGGTCCAGGAGCGTTTTGCTGTCTTCAGGTTTTCACTCCAGCTGAGCACTTAAACTGCCATATTCAACTTATTGTCTGAACATGATCAGTTTAACTACCCCCACCAGTTCACACAAAGAGAGATGGAAAACCTGCAGGACTGAGACCTCTGTGTAGATCATTGTGCTGAATTATATTTAGCCTTTGGACTTTAGCCAAATGGACATGAGTCTACAACAATATTAATCTTTCTTGCTTCTCACCTGAGGATGTGTTAGACTTCTCCTCTACCCCAACAACCCTTACTCAAATGTGACACTTTATCCTGTTAAATTGCTCTTGCACAATGCCTGTTCCAGTGACAGTTTCTGCATCTCTCTGTTTACCCGGAACCCCGGTGGGTGGTGCTGTGTGTAGGTGCGCTGGGACGCCCTGCAGACCCTGTGCTGTGCCCCGCCCTCTGATGTGCTCAGCTGTGAGAGCTGGAGCGCCCTGCGCAGGAGCCTCTGCTCTGCCCTCGCAGATGCCGACCCTGCCTTCAGTGTAATTGCATTTAACAGTGATTTCCTAGACCATTTCTCTGAACATGTGTGTGTGTTCTCCTCAGCTCTCCAGCACTAGTTAATAGATCAAGTAGTACATTGGGTAAAAAAAAAAAAAAAATAGCCTTTTACAAAACAGGGACATATACACTGATCAGCCATAACATTATGACCACCTGCCTAATATTGTGTAGGTCCCCCTTTTTCCGCCAGAACAGCCCTGACCCGTCGAGGCATGGACTCCACTAGACCTCTGAAGGTGTGCTGTGGTATCTGGCACCAAGACGTTAGCAGCACATCCTTTAAGTCCTGTAAGTTGTGAGGTGGGGCCTCCATGGATCGGACTTGTTTGTCCAGCACATCCCACAGATGCTCGATTGGATTGAGATCTGGGGAATTTGGAGGCCAAGTCAACACCTTGAACTCGTGATTCATCAGACCAGGCCACCTTCTTCCATTGCTCCATCCTCCAGTTCTGATGCTCACGTGCCCATTGTAGGCGCTTTCGACAGTAGATGGGTCAGCATGGGCACCCTGACTGGTCTGCGGCTACGCAGCCCCATACGCAACAAACTGCGATGCACTGTGTGTTCTGACACCTTTCTATCAGAACCAGCATTAACTTTTTCAGCAATTTGAGCTACAGTAGCTTGTCTGTTGGATCGGACCACACGGGCCAGCCTTCGCCCCCCACGTGCATCAGTGAGCCTTGGCCGCCCATGACCCTGTTGCCGGTTCACCGCTTTTCCTTCCTTGGACCACTTTTGATAGGTACTGACCACTGCAGACTGGGAACACCCCACAAGAGCTGCAGTTTTGGAGATGCTCTGACCCAGTCGTCTAGCCATCACGATTTGGCCCTTGTCAAAGTCGCTCAGATCCTTACGCTTTGCCCATTTTTCCTGCTTCTAACACATCAACTTTGAGGACAAAATGTTCACTTGCTGCCTAATATATCCCACCCACTGACAGGTGCCATGATAACGAGATTATCAGTGTTATTCACTTCACCTGTCAGTGGTCATAATATTTTGGCTGATCGGTGTAAATGAACAGTAAATTATTATTGTTTTCTCATGCAGGCATGTCAATACATAATACATAATATCTTATGATGTTCAGTTCAGAATTGCACTGTTCGTTAATTCAAGTAGTAAATTAAAACTAAATAAATTAGAAAGTGCTGCAATTTACACGTTGTGTTTGCCTGCTGTCAATATTTTGTCTCTGCTAATTATTTTTTGTTTGTTTTTCTTTCAGGATAAGGTTCTAAGGTTTTATGCTAAAACCTTTTCTTCTTCACCCCTGAATATAAGCAGAGAAATTTATACTAGTTTAGGTAATATATTGTTGTTTGTTTATTTATTTATGTATGTTCATGGGAGCATGTAGGAATGTATATTATGTATTATCAGAAAACACAACCATATACGTTCAGATACATTTGCTTATAATGGCCATCATATATATATGACCCTAATCACTACATTCAAGTGTGTGTGAATCTATAGGCTTTATATTCTAAACATGGTTTAACAGCTTAATTAAAAACCTTAAAAAATAAACGGGTATCCTGGGGAGAGGTGGGAATTAAATAAATCAAACGAATCTATGCATCTAGTTTGACCAGTTTAATTAATTTCAGATTCATATTCTAATATAATCTTCTCTATGTTTTCAATTAGCTAAGCATTTGGAGTCAGGTTTCCTTTCACAAAGAGCCAGCATTTCTCCTGGAGCTGCGGGGTTAGACATACACAGTCCAGAGGTTGCACGGCTGCTCAAAAAGGTAGGTGTTTTAAACTCTTATACATTACGAGACCAATTCGGCTGAGGCACGGGTGTTTTTCATACTGCGTTTCTGCCGCAGATGCGACTGTTGAATGAGTTCCAGAAGGAGGTGCCTTCGTTCTGGATTCGACACCCTGAGAAGTAAGTCGCCTGTGCTTGTTTGGCTACTGGAAAAACTGCTTTTTTAAAGTTTTTGTTGAGTATATTTTATAGCTTGCTGAGGTTTTCAGACATTTTTGAGGCATTTCAATGCAGCGTGTCATTTTAAGTACGTTTTTAGTAAACGGAAACATCTGTAATCTATTTATACTGACGGTCTCGGCTATGAGAATATTTTACCTGGGAATCCGATTAAGAAAATAATTAGCATAACTGCTTGATTTATAAGTAATTTATATGCCCTCTCAAAAGGAAATCCTACCCAAATAACTTATTTTTCCTTCACCTATCTATGCCACAACCCTTTGATAAGACACTGCTGGGGGGGGGGTGTTAAGTAGTCCCATCTGTGGCAGATTGTACAATTGGTGTGATAGATGAGCATCAACTCCTTTGAGCTGGCAGTGTGGACAACAAACAAAAAACATGTTTTGGTTTTGACACCATGCAGGATGTAGGATATATATACAAATATCTTGAATTTCAGATTTCATCCCTAAATGATATGAAGTCGGCAGGTATCACTTACATCTGAAGGTGGAAGTACTACTTTTTCTGTAATTTTCATTGTATTATATAATTTAATCGAATATATAATTACATTTAGTGATAACCAGAAATTGGCCTTCAACTAATGTGGGATAGTTAACGTCTGTGTGTCTTTAACGTAGGCTTATTTCTTTGCTGGTCATGGCTAGAATCTCCTGACTCAATATTACAGCCTGACGCATGTGCATGTATGAATAGAATTAAATCTATTAATTCTCAATTGAAATATCTTGTATTTTCACTCATAGGAAACTCGATCAGTCAATCCACACATCTGCACCACCGTCAGTTTTTCCTGTTGTTTTGATTTGTAGGTATATGGAAGAGATAATAGAACACACTCTATCACTGCTTTCATTAAATCTGGAGCAGAGTGTGAAGTCGACAAGCTCTGATAAAGCCCTGGAGCCGATCTACTTCCTATCCTTGCTTGACATCAGAGCTACTTGGTTTAAAAAGTGGATGGTAAGCACTTCGCACAACATACACATTAAAAATGGCATACATGTAAATGGAACCATTTTGAGTCTGATGGATATACTGTAGCCGCTACTACGATATACAATAATAACAATAAATAAATACATAAATAAACAAATACTAATAATGATGATAGTAATGTCTTCTGTTTCAGCATGGGTACTACAGCAGGACAGTAGTCTTGAGACTTCTTGAAAACAAATACAAGTCTTTGGTGAGTAACTGAGAGCTTTCAGTATACTGTAGCCCACACTAAATTATAACTGACCCAACAGTAAGTGACAGTTCCAATGCTAGACGTCTGGCGCTCTCTTGTACCTAATGCAGATCTGCTACCCAGCGCCATTTTCAGTATGTGTGTTCATGTTGGAATCACCAGTGAAAGTGTTGTGTGCTGGGCTCCACAGTGCGACTCCTACTCCACTGAACTGTACGCACCCGAGTCGCCCTGCCGTTGTTAGGCTGTGCGGTCACAGCATCTCAGGGAGTGATGATGCAGCTCTCAGTGATAGCACTACAGCTTCACTAGGCCACAGAGGAAACCTACTGGTACACACTGCCCCGGCGGTATCAGCAAACAGGAAACAGCTACTGATGTTAATGGCTCCTTCCATTTCATGTTATAATATATTATGTGATAGTAGGTTATGTTGAGTGTAAATCGAAGATTTATTCAGTTTGTTTCTTATGATTTGGAAACATGAAACAGTCTTTGGGAGGAAAAAACAAACAAACTAACTAACTAATAAGAAACAAACTGCATTTTATTTGATTGTTAATTTTTGTTTTCAACAGATAGTGGCATCTCTTCAACAATGTATTCATTACTTTGAATCCACTGAGTCTGTTCCTGGTGAGACCCCCAGCTGCACACAAATTGGTGTGTATACTATTACTGTCTGTCTTTCAAAGCTATGGAATAGGATGCTTTAGACGATTAGACTGATACATGAGATTCCATTTTGACATTGACACAGTATAGATTACTAGCAGCTGTCTATAGTTATATGACAAATAAGGCACTCCAGGTCTTCATTAGCAGAACACATCTGAATCTTTTGCAGTTATCTAATTCAAACCTTTCGA
The DNA here is from genome assembly GCF_036373705.1 of Amia ocellicauda. Classification (NCBI taxonomy): domain Eukaryota; kingdom Metazoa; phylum Chordata; class Actinopteri; order Amiiformes; family Amiidae; genus Amia; species Amia ocellicauda. The sequence goes on from NC_089850.1 coordinate 47,086,697, forward strand.
TAACACAGTTCCTTTGTAAAATCAAACGAGCCATCTCCTCTCAGTTGTAGGCTTGTTGAGATCAGTTTTAACCACCTCTAAATGTTGACCACTGGTCCTGGTTATACCAGGCTACACTTTAATTGCTTTGTTTGTGGGTTGATTGGTGTATTTGTGACTAGCACTGATTCAACTGCCCTGGATGCCTTGCTATCCTCTCTTAGGGGAATGTTTCTCATGAAAGACTATCACTTTGTTGTGTCTTGGGGATGGAAGCAGCTGTGAAGTAAGGGCATAATATCAGCCCTCTGTCAGACTCCTTCAGATCTCCTGATTTGCTCACTATGGGGTGTTATTAATAATATAACAGAGAAAGACAGAGATCAGAACAGCGGGTGCTCTTAAGCCTGCTGTTTTTTTAATTGCACAGCGGTTGTGCTGGTACTTTTTTTCTCCACAGGGAATGATTACAAAATGCATTGCAAATAAGCCATAGAAATGCAAAAGAGTATGATGAGGAAAATGAAATGTTATGTTGTTTCATTGCTAAGATGAAATTAAAACAATGTGCTGTGCTGTGCTGTGCATTGGGATGCATCAGGAGTGCATTTTCAAGCGCACCAAACTACCATATTCATCGTTTAAATTGGCTAAATGTTGAAGGTAAGTGTTTGCTAGAAATTGAAGTGTGTGCAGCTTTATGTGTTTATGATTATAAACAGCTCCAGGTATATTTATATTGTGCTTACTTTAGGGCCTACCCAAAGGACTTCCTATTCTGCCAAGGAGTTACAATACTTTTATTTTGTTCATTCGCTCTGTCTTCTGGGGAGGCTGCTCATGTACACACATGGAAGGAGACTTTTCCCCATTAAAGTAAAGAGACGAAAAGGTGAGGACACTTTTATGATGCATTAATCATCTCTTGTTTACCTCGATTCTAAGCAAAGATTTTGGTTTGCTGATCTTCACGACCTTCCCCTAGGTGGTACTTTAATTAGCAAAATCAAGTAATAGAACGTTTTAGAGTTTGTTAGAAGTTGAATGAATTTCAAGAATCTTGTCATATAATATTTTGTGTATTTGTAACCTTTCTGTTCAGTGAATTATAGCAGATCTAATTGTTACTTTTTGCAGATTTGCAAAACAATTATATAGGCTATATTGTGACACATTCCATTGCTGATTCCCAATAAAACTCTTAGAATTAATCTGTGATCTAAATGTCATGTAAAGGCCTAATGCAATGTGAGAGAATGGTCTTGTATTTTTGTAAAGAAAATGGCTTTAGTATTTATAAATTGAAAAAAAATCCATTTACAGATGCAGTAACTCTTACAGACCTGATCATCATTCTCATTAGAATAATGTACAGCCAACCAAAACCATTTTACAGCGATGCATCACATGCAGGTAAGCTGTATTTTAAGTACTCAAATAGATATCTTTCTTGTATTATTTTGAATTTCTTAGAAGAATCATGGTGACTTACAGTTTTCACAAGAAACATTACAAAGTACATTGTATTTGTATTTAGCAAACGAGATATATAGGGTTCCCTCCCTGGGATTATATTATATTGATGCTACGGATAAGCACTGTAGCTTCAGTTTTCATCCTTGAAAAAGGATAAGAATGTACCTGTGCTAATGTAGCTGCATGAACCACTGTCATCATTTAGGTTTATAATTATTGACAGCATCAAAAGTCATTTATTGTAGGATTGTGGCTCTTGAGCATTTGCAGATAACTATCAAATTTCAAAAGATGTGAGGTAATTGTCACCATTACTACTGCTACAAGAAATGTCAGATTGATGATGATCTCTGTCTGTATTCACACATACCCATTATTTCTCTGTGAACCCCTTTTCTGTTTATTTCTGATCACTTTATGTCAAATATCATGTCTTTGTTAGACCCCTTATCACCCACAAGCCTTGTGATGGAAGAGCTGCGAGCGCTGTGTGACTGGAAAGAGTGTGCAACCGAGTGTGTGTACAAGGCTCCCGTGATCGAGTGTCTCCTGTCCCCCATCATTGCCTTACTGAAAGGAAAGCGGGTTAGTTTGGCCCCAGGCCTGTGCGTACAGATATATTCACACAAACATTAATATACACCCGCATTACAATGAACATTAAATAACTTACCCTGCTGTGCTTTCTTTAGGGAAGGTAAACAAAACGTTTATTCTTATGTTTTTTTTTCTTGTTTAGGTTGTGGTTTGCCTTTTGTATAGTATTTTTGACCTTCAGTGTTTGCGTATTTAATAATCTGCTGTAGTATTTTTACATTATCTAAGCAACCTTTAGAAATAACACCGTTTGTGCTGTTCATTTTAATATGTGTCCAAAGTTATCAGGGTTCTGGTTTTGTATCATAGGTAAGCTTACCCTCCCCTGAAACAACGCTGACACACATAGCAGATGTGTTGGCAAGGATTGCTTCTACGGAACGGGGACTTTCCCTTTTTCTGTACGAGGGGAATTTTATGATCACTGAGGGAGAAAGGTAAGAGCTCAGTCTTGATCCCTTTTAATCCGTTTTAATGTTTGTTTGTTTTTGTTTGTGTTTATAATTGAGTTATGGTTAGCCTGCACTGATATCCTTGTGCTGTATAATTGTGCAGCTTAGAGTTCTTTTCTAGAATGTGTTATAGGTTCTCTTTCATGTAAATATAAAAGAGAAATGTAAATGTCCTTTGAAAATATGTTGGCCTATGTAAATGTACATTGAAAACATTTTCACATGTGGAAGTTCCACTACTTATGAAACTATGGCTATAGACATAGTGGATATATATTTAGTTTTTTCATATATAGCAAATATTTTCAGAAAAGTCAGCGGGGCTCAAACACAAATTGAAGAACCTCTGTGGTTCACGTACTTTGAGCCTTTTCTTTACCGCACAGCCACTTTGTGGTTCACGGAGGTCTTTTCAAAATCGTTCCAATTTACCAGTTTCTGAGACATGTCAACTGCAGACAAGTTCTGATTTAAAATGCTTTAGAATAATCAACAGTTCTTCACTGTTCCTGTGGCACATTTATCAAAAGCAATTTATTTGTCATTGTGGTGTTGACAGCAAGAACTGACAATAAAAGTTGACTGAGAGTTTCCCACTTGATAAATAATTGTGACAACAAATGAGGAAATTGTGGAATGACCTGTAATTGTGAGACAGATTACTGTTTGACTGCTGCCTTTGAAGCTATGGTACAGAAGCACTGCATGAGTTCTGTTGTATTGTAGACAAGGGGAAAAAGCCATTTCTGTGTGGATTGTCATTTATATTGTATTTTTTTTATTTTCATTATAAATAAGAAAAAACATGCATTTTGTGTTCTCCTTTTTATCTAGCATTTCAGCTGCACACATGATCGTCCAGTTTACCAAAAAGCTCCTTGGTAACCAACTTCCTGCGTTGTACGAATCTGGCTTGTTGTTCAGCTTAAAAGGAGCTTTCATCTTTGTCTGCCGTCAGATGTACAATACATGTGAGGGTCTGCAGGTCCTCAAACCCTACGGCCTGCATACCTGTATTGCTGATGCCTGGAAAAAGGTGACTATTTTGTTAGTTTTTGTAATGAATTACTGCCAATAAATTGAAATGGAAAGAATATATATATTATAAGGTATATAAGCTGTGCAGTTGTCTGAAATTGGGCATAAATATTTGTTACTTTAAAATATAACTTGTTTGATCATGAATATTTAATATGTAATACATCTTTTAAATGTGCTAATTAAAGGTTCTAATTATTTAGCCTTTCAAATTAAGACCCAGTTACATTATACACCTCACATCCACATTAAAATAATCCATCAAAATATCCATCCATCCACCCATCCTCGATACCACTTATCCTGGTGAGGGTTGTGGGGAAGCCGGAACCAATCCCGGCAGGCATATGGCAAGGCAGGAATACACCCAGGACGGGACGCCAGTCCATCGTTGGGCAACAAACACAGACAGACACACAGGCAGGCCAATTTAGAGAGACCAATCAACCTGACCCGCATGTCTTTGGACGGTGAGAGGAAACCGGAGTGCCCGGAGAAAACCCACACGGACACGGGGAGAACAGGTCCCCCATGCCAGGACTTGAACTGGGACCCTGGAGCTGTGAGGCAGCAGCACTAACCACCATGCCACCGTGCTGCCCTCCATCAAAATATAAGCAAAATAATTTAAAATGCTTCAGGTGTTCTGTATGGGTATTACATTTTTATTAGTAATTACATTTTCCCCTTTCTACTAGAGCATGCATGTCTATTTGAAATGCAGTAAAATGTGTGTGGGCTGTGCAGTCCAGACTGGGGTGCTCTGCCATACTTTACAAGCACAGATAGCTGGACCGCAGTGTGAAACCGTGGGAACCACTTCCATATATCACTGGCAACACACTCATGATCTGCACATGCTGTTCGAGTGCAGTCTTTGGTGATCACACAGAATTTCCTAATTAGAGATTCAGCAAGTCCTTCTGATTTCATAATAACCAAGTAGGGAACTGAGAGCATTTTAGTTTTTCTTGTGCAAATCACAAAAAAGAAATCGCATGAAAGGCAGTGCGACTTTTTAGTGTCCAGTTTTAATGCCGTATGATGCGAAAAACTGGCAATTACAGCCACGGAAATACTATTTTCTACATTCCTATGGTTACAGCATTCAAATTAAGCCTCCTCCTGCTGCTGTGACGCTTTGAACTGAAAAATAGGATTTTCAAATAGTAGTACATAAATGAGCCTCATCAGTTCATGATGGTTTAAAATTCAGATGCTGCATCGGAAAGTAATTTCAACGTTTTCTTTGCAGACGAGCTCTCAGTCGGAAAGAGTCCCAACTCCAGTCCCGGGAGCCACTTCTAGTGCAGCTACTCAAGATTTACAAAACAAGTGAGTGAGTGTGGAGAAGAGAGTAATCAGACTTAAGTAAAACAGATCACAAATGACTGTAAGATAAGCACTGTGTAGATTTAATTGTCACTCTGTATTCATTCAATCAGCACAGTCTGGGAAGAAACCCTGCTAGACAACCTGCTGCATTTTGCCGCAACGCCACAAGGACTCCTGCTCCTTCAGCAGACTGGGGCCATCAATGACTGTGTCACTTACATGTTCAGCAGGTTCACCAAAAAGCTTCAGGTGACTTAATTCATTACTTGGGGTTTGCCATGGTGTTTTTATTGACAGTATTCATAATCCTTTATCATTTACCTGAGTGGCTAACATCTTGTTAATCGCTGAGTAGTGATTTGGTTTAAGGTTTTTTTCCTTTTTTACACTGTATTTACTTTCTATTTCTTCAAAAAACAATTAACGTTGCATCCACATCAGAACTTTGCGTATTATTCAACATGGAGGATACCTATACACATGTGAAATTACTGTGTGTTTCATCATTTAAATAATGTTGCAGAAAACATGAAATGAATGGGAATCTGTTTGCACATCTGATTTTTAGTCTTAGGACAGAAGCCCATTAATATTGACAGAGATGGCTTATGGCACCCTTTGAGATCTTTGTCATAGCTCTGCCAAAACCTTCCTTCTTTGTGGGATAAAAAGGTAGCATTCCCTGTGAATTACACAGATGTTTGTATTTCTTAGTAAATAGTTTCTCATCTAGGTATTTTGGTATGATGAATCTCATAAGATGTTGAGTCCCTGAAATTGCTTGAGAAAAAAAAGGGATTTATTTATTTTTTGAGACGTTGTCTGATTTACATGAATTAATTAGAATAAATTGACCTGATTTACATATATATTGTGCTTCTGTGTTTTCAGGAGGTACTAATATTATGAAACAAAGCTTCAGCATTTCATGTTCATGTAATTCCCATTTCCATAGTCAACATGTTTTGATTAGAATAATTCATTAAAAAACTGCCTCAGGTTATGTAAGTGAACAACTCAGCTTCTTCCTGCTGTTTGGACATTAAGTTGACATTAATAATAATAATAATAATAATAATAATAATAATAATAATAATAATAACATTAATAATAATAGAGTGATCATCTGGCAGCTGTTAAAGACTTGAAAATGGCTTGTGAAAGTTTCTGACAATATGTGAAATGGTGGGAAGCTTAAACATCGTTGGTGTTCAGCAGCAGCTCAGCATTTCTTTCTCTGCATTTATTAGTGCCATCATTTCCATACAGGTCAGCTGCTGTGAAAAGTTTGGCTATGGCGTGATGGTGACCCAGGTAGCTGCTACAGCCCCTGGTGTGGTGGCGCTTCAGAGTTCAGGTAAATATTTTGATGTTGTGTTCTTGTCAGAAATACCAGTAAACTTGAGTGTCTGTGGACTCGGAACCCAGTGATAATAGAAGTGTGAAAAAGGGCGACCCTTTTCCATATTTTGATTACTGACTGAAATTAGCTGTATCTCTAATCTGAGTTTCCTGGTACAAAGCCAACAGAAGGAGAAATCTGGGACTGTCACTGCTAAATGTAACCTGGCTGTTCTTCAGATGCACTAGCTTGTAAAGGGCTGTTGTATATTGTCACTTAATTGCCGTTGATGCTAAGAATAGACTTGCTGAATTCTTGCAAAGGGCCACATGCACATTGATCATGTCTTTATAGATCAGTTGTCAAAATGTTGTAATGTAAGGCACTCAGAACTACATTTCATGCATTCACTATTCTTGTCTAATTTCTTTCAAATGCTCCTCTTTCACATTTAAATAACATATTTCATATTTAATTTTCTCTTACTGTGAGCTGATTCTGTCGTATATTTTAAAACCGATTCTTCCTCAGCTAAAGATTATTATTATTATTATTATTATTATTATTATTATTATTATACGGTTTTATGTATTTGTGTGCTTACCGCAGGATTTATCCAAGCAACTGTTTTGGAATTGTGGTCTGTGCTTGAGTGTGGGAGAGATGATGTTCGAATGATTCACCCAAGGTCAACACCAATGGATCCCATTGATAGAAGCTGTCAAAAGGTAGGATAAAATGCATTGAGTGTTCTTACAGTGGGAAACACAAAGAGAAATAAGGAATGTGATGGGAGTTTGCATTTCCTCCCCTCGTGTGGCGTGCTTACCTGACAGTTTGACATCTTTCTTTTTCTTTCTGCTTGTTTTTGGCTTTGGCAGCTCTTACCATATCTGAAGACATATTTATTTGTATGTAATTTATTAAGATGGTGCTTTTGTATTCCTGGTGTAGTATTTCAAACTCGGGGCATAATCAAGGTAGTTTATTATGTATATTTAATTTATGTTAAATATTTAATCTATCTTCCTGTCAACTAAATAAAGTCTTATATGCTCTCAGTTTGTGTGAACACCCCCTCTCATTGCCTTCTAAACAAATCATATATTTTTGATATTCATAAAATAAATACTTTATGATCTGTGGGGGAAAAAAAATAAAACAACTTCTTGTCAGAGTGTGGTGCTTATTTTATTTCTGTGAAAAATATTAGATTAATCTTTCAGCATTACATTTATAATTTATATTTTAGACAACATGAACCTTACAAAAACACTGAATAATCATCACAAAGTTGAGAAAATGTTGTCCAAGTTTGGAAAATGTACTATAGTATTTACTATTTTAACTTTTTAAATCTTAACATTAATCACCCGGTCAGTAGGAAATTACCATCTCAGCATTGCACGAGAGGTATACATTAGTTAGATTCCTTGTACGGTGAGGGAAAAAGTATTTGATCCCCTGCTGATTTTGTATGTTTGCCCACTGACAAAGAAATGATCAGTCTATACATTTAATGGTAGGTGTATTTTAACAGTGAGAGACAGAATAACAACAAAAAAATCCATAAAAACGCATTTCAAAAAAGTTATAAATTGATTTGCATGTTAATGAGGGAAATAAGTATTTGACCCCTTCGACTTAGTACTTGGTGGCAAAACCCTTGCTGGCAATCACAGAGGTCAGAGGTTTCTTGTAGTTGGCCACCAGGTTTGCACACATCTCAGGAGGGATTTTGTCCCACTCCTCTTTGCAGATCCTCTCCAAGTCATTAAGGTTTCGAGGCTGACGTTTGGCAACTCGAACCTTCAGCTCCCTCCACAGATTTTCTATGGGATTAAGGTCTAGAGACTGGCTAGGCCACTCCAGGACCTTAATGTGCTTCTTCTTGAGCCGCTCCTTTGTTGCCTTGGCTGTGTGTTTTGGGTCATTGTCATGCTGGAATTCCCATCCACGACCCATTTTCAATGCCCTGGCTGAGGGAAGGAGGTTCTCACCCAAGATTTGATGGTACATGGCCCCGTCCATCATCCCTTTGATGCGGTGCAGTTGTCCTGTCCCCTTAGCAGAAAAACACCCCCAAAGCATAATGTTTCCACCTCCATGTTTGACGGTGGGGATGGTGTTCTTGGGGTCATTCCTCCTCCTCCAAACACGGCGAGTTGAGTTGATGCCAAAGAGCTCGATTGTGGTCTCATCTGACCACAACACTTTTACCCAGTTCTCCTCTGAATCATTCAGATGTTCATTGGCAAACTTCAGACGGGCCTGTACATGTGCTTTCTTGAGCAGGGGGACCTTGAGGGCGCTGCAGGATTTCAGTCCTTTACGGCGTAGTGTGTTACCAATTGTTTTCTTGGGGACTGTGGTCCCAGCTGCCTTGAGATCATTAACAAGATCCTCCCGTGTAGTTCTGGGCTGATTCCTCACCGTTCTCATGATCATTGAAACTCCACGAGGTGAGATCTTGCATGGAGCCCCAGTCGGAAGGAGACTCACAGTTATTTTGTGTTTCTTCCATTTGCGAATAATCACACCACACAACACTGTTTTCACCTTCTCACCAAGCTGCTTGGCGATGGTCTTATAACCCATTCCAGCCTTGTGTAGGTCTACAATCTTGTCCCTGACATCCTTGGACAGCTCTTTGGTCTTGGCCATGGTGGAGAGTTTGGAATCTGATTGATTGATTGCTTCTGTGGACAGGTGTCTTTTATACAGGTAACGAGCTGAGATTAGGAGCACTCCCTTTAAGAGAGTGCTCCTAATCTCAGCTCGTTACCTGTATAAAAGACACCTGGGAGCCAGAAATCTTGCTGATTGATAGGGGATCAAATACTTATTTCCCTCATTAACATGCAAATCAATTTATAACTTTTTTGAAATGCGTTTTTCTGGATTTGTTTATTGTTATTCTGTCTCTCACTGTTAAAATACACCTACCATTAAAATTATAGACTGATAATTTCTTTGTCAGTGGGCAAACATACAAAATCAGCAGGGGATCAAATACTTTTTTCCTTCACTGTATATATACTCTCGTAGAATCACCTTGTATTTATTTTGCTAAGAAAGGCAAAAATTCACTCTTCTAATTTCCAGAATTACTGGAAAAATATTCAGCATGCATCCTCTGTTCCCTCCACAGACATTTCTTGCTCTTGTCAATCTTTTATCTTCTTACCACGCTGTGTACGAGCTGCTTGGTAAACAGGGGATTCCTAACAAGCCAGAATACCCCCTAAGAGAGATGCCTACCTCCATCATTGTGAGTATGCTAATCTGTTACATGAAATATTAAATGCTTTTTAAGGATTTTGTTGTGTGTGTGTGTGTGTGTGTTTGCGTGTTTATCTTTTCTGTTGCCTCATGCACACTTAAATTACAGTAGTTTAGTGTTTCAGTTGTATACTGGCTTTGTTTAGTTTCAGTAATGTAATTTGCAACATGTAAAGATGATATCTGAGTGATTAAGCTTTTTGTAATGGTGGCTGGGAGATTAGCTCACTGAAGGTGAACCGGGCTGATTTCACCGAAACCACTCGTGTGGTGAGGAAGCTGTAATCCCACTTGTGTACCAGTGGGGAATCAAAAGTAAAGGTAGGCAATGGCACAGAAAGATTGAATATGAAAAGAAAACAATCTAACTCCTGTAGCACACATACTGAAGTCTAACAGGGCTCTTCAGTATATTGTATATTGTACTGTTGTAAAGTTTCTCAAAATGTGTGAGTTGTAATATGTAGTGTATCTTATTTAAAGCTACTGGTTAGAGTCTTTAAACCTACAGTTTAAAACTGATCAGAATGATTTAAAATACCCAGTTATGATCCCGGGAAAAAAACAGAAAGTTTCCGATTTAAAATAGAATTACTTAATCTATTATATTTCTTCAATTGTACCTTTAGCTTTTACCACACGGGGGCATCCTTTGACAATTGTTAATAACTGCTGCATGATTCTTAAGATGACAATGGATCTCAATTTGCAGCTTCAGAATATTGTACGATAACTAAAACTCACTCAAGTTGAACGTTTTTCCAGAACAGTACTGATTGACAGGTGCCCACATAAAGGAATCCCACTCTGGCTTGCTGTCCCCACATTGTTCTCTCAGCCTTTTCAAACTCAGAACATGCCCTTGTATTTTCTCACTGAAGTTTGACACTCTGCAGTAGAATGTGGTGATGGTTAGCCCTCCTGGGTTCTGCTTAACACACTGCCTGAGCGACTGAAATGAACTTCCTACATACAGTTTTTACGATTAATGCAATTAGTTCAGTACGACTTACACTTTATTGGCATGCTGCTGTTAGCAATTATGGACAGAGACCATAAAGAAGTACTTGGGCTCTTTACTTAATAGCAGTCATTGAGACCACACAATCAATTGCCAGTTATGAGAGAGGACATGACATATTGCTCTTCGCTCCATCCCCACAGACATACCTATGTTGTTTTCTTGGGGAAACGGTGCATCCAGTATGACATCAAAACCAGACCTATTCAACAAGCTTTAGAGCAAGGTACATGCATTCGTACGATAAGCGTAAATATAACTGATAATTCTTTATATGAAATTCAGTATTTAAATAGAAGAACCATTTAATCTTAAGAAAAACAACAACCACGTATACTTGCACAATTAAAACTTCCTCGGGTAAAAGGTAGATTCAGGAATGTCTGGCGCAATGCCTGGCCTATTTTTGTGTTGTCTGTGTGATGAATGCTGCATTAGAGTTTCCATTAAGTTTCCTTTATCCGAGTTAATTAACGAAACCAGAGAGGAAACTGAGAGCAAAGTGGAATGAAATGAGAGGCTGCAGAGATGGGAGCACTGTCTGTCTTTTTGGTGTCCACTGTAGTTACACATCCTGCTGTGATATGTTGTTTACATTTCTTCTAGTTACTCTTGTTTTTCTTTCTTTCTTTTTTTAAAAGGATATTCTCGACAGAATTATCATAATTAATTCAGATGCAAAAATACACTCGTTGTTCAACTTTGAACAGTCGCACACATTTGGTCTCAGGTAAGATGCCCGTTCCCTTTGATTTGCATTTACTGTCGGAACGAATGACTAAAAGCTGTTGATGTAATTGAAATACAGGGACAACACTAAATGAATTACTTGATCTGATCATTTCATTCCACTCTATCCCTCATGTTTAGATCGATACAGAATTCAGTAAGCTGTGATTAGCTGTCTATGGTAAATATATTTGAATGGCTTGCTGATGATAAGATCATTTTATTCTGTGGGCATGACCGAGCAGCGTGTATGTCTAATTTTAAATGCCCTCAATTCTAATTGAAGAGGCACATTTGTTCTCACTTAGCTTTAGCTTTGTTCCTGTTGTATGGGAATTAAGTGCAGAATACTTTTTCCCCCAACCACATTCTGCAAACAGTGCATTCACCCGTTGTACCATGTTAAAATTAATACATGTATACAGAAACATGGACATATTTCTGGTAAAACATTTTATTTGCAAAATCAAATTGAGTTTTACGTGATGCGCTGGTGGTGCTACCATGTCAGTCATAGGTGCCACATTGGAAATTCATGTTGCCCCCGAGAAAACTCTTTGAGGGTAGGGTCTGGGGGCAATGGGGCCCATGAAATCAGAGCTTCTGTTTTTTGCCCTTTCACTACATGTTTGCAGCCAGGTGTCCCTATAACATAAGACAAGGGGACAACAATGAAAGGAAGCACTGAGAAGCTGTAGACCTGTGTGGGAGCTCAGCACATTGAAGGCTTGATTTTCTAGATGTTTAATGAGGAACACATGATGCTACATTCACTTGTAGTGGTTTTAGTAAATCGCAGGATACACCGATGAAGAAGTAACAAGTTTATTGCAGAAAACATAAATACAGGTTAACCCGGAGCCCTCCTCTCACATGAAGTTAGGAAAAGAACTAAGGATGTGAGGTTGGAGAAGCCTTTTTGAATCTTCAGATAGACAATGGGTTGGGTCTTATCTATCCAAAATGATTACATCTCATTAAACTTCAGTTGTACAAAATAGTTTACCACATGCATGATAATTAACATAGACCTAAGTTTGTTAATGTTGTTGAAGTGTTTGATGAGTTGATTGATGATGGTCAGTACCTGTTCCCCAAAACACACAATCTTTATACTGTTTAACTGTTTCAGCTGATTGAATATACTAAAAAGCAGTGGCTGACTTAATTAACTGAAAAGCAAGAGCGGATTGAATAATTCTAAAGACAGTAGTTGATTGAAATAATGAAAAGGCAATGCTTGACTGAAGTAACCTTTCAGACAGAAATTTATTAACTTTATTACATTTATTAACTAATACTTAAAGTAGCCCCCAGAACAGAGCAAATACAAACTAATGATTGCTTTATAGACCAAACTGAATTAGCAACATGAAACAATAATAATAAAAGAATGTAAAGAAAATAATAAAAGTGGATGTTCCCACTACACACTGAAGCACCAAATAAATGTTGAACAATTGCTGCCATTTTAAGGCAGGACGGGTTCCCTAGCTGCACATGGCTTTTGCTCAGCATAGTAGCTCTTGTGTTAGTTTATAGTCCTGTTCCTGTGGAAAATGACTGTATCTTGAACGATGAAATGTTGGCTTCTCATCTTTTTTCAAAAAGGAAAAATAAACATTTGGCAAGCTCCTTGAATCTGCCACAGGTACTGTTTGCACAGATGGAAATTTGTATATCTAACGTTTATTACAATGACAAACCCTCGAAGCAGATGGTCTCCCAGCGCCAGTTACGTGTGTATTTCTTTCCCATTGAGTGTTCTCTCGCTCCCAATTTCAGCTGCCAGGAGGCGAGCGATAGCTTCATCAGTGGTGGCAGCTATAGGACTTGTGCTTTCCTTCCTGTCTGAAGGAATCATCCTCCTAACTGGATAACCATTGATCTTAGCATTACGCATCAGTCAGGGTTCTTGCTAGGAGAGACAGTGGCTGTTAGGTCCATTTTCTCCATAGAGGAATGGCCTGCAAGTGTGAAGTACAAGAACAGCACTGTCTCTCCTGTCCCAGTCACGCTTCACAGGGTATCACTGGTTCAATAACACTTTCCACTTAGCAATTTCTTACTGTTCATATTTCCTTCAGTTTTGTGCTCCGGCTATATTATATTCTGTATTACTCGCACTGCATTTGGTATTATTGGAGGGGAGGGAATTGTTTGTATTTGTTTATTTCTTTAATTAATTTAGTTTACCATATTGTTGAAATCAATTGGAATTCTCTGCTGAAAGAAACACATTAAGGAAATATCACTAAAATAATGTTTGAACTTCGTTTCATTTCAATATAGAGCTATCACGCAATGAAGAGACTTAGCATCAGAATGGAGGAACAGTGTCTGATTTATATTCTGGAAGCCCAATTAAATGGTCTGTTTCCTACTCAGAATGAAAGTATATAAATAATGTAAAGCTTTCAGCTGATGGGCTCATGGAAAGTAAAGCACATCACTCAACAGACAGGACATATTGCTTTGCTGGCATGGAAGTGCTCCTTGGAGATGCAGACTGTAATATTCCTCTGCACAACCAAGTGCTTCTCTGTAGTGCGTTTGATTATAAATATCTCTCTCTTGTTTTCAGAACATGTTGCTGCAGTTTTGATTATGGATTTGTTATTTATTGCTTGGAGAACCACAAATATATTCCTGCACAGAGCTGACAACAATCAATAGCAGCGTTCTGGAAAATGTGGTGAAGCCTGTTAGTGCTTCATCTCAGGAAAAAGAAAACTGAAATGTTAAAAACCAAATATCAAACGTTATTTTATTGTAAACTTGCATGATGAATAAAACCTTGCATTTGTATAAGAGACATCTAACGGCTGAGAGCAAATAACCCAGCAACTTATCCTTTATTTTTTAAACAAGAACATCCAGTGATGGAGCCATCTCACATCTACTGCAGTTAATGGAAAACGAATGGGGGGGAAGAAAGGCATTTTGTTGTGAAGAAAGAAAATAATGATCCTACATATACCCTAGCAATCCGTATTACATTCTGGGAGTACGTTATATCAAGATCACTACTTATTGGCATTTTATCACTCATACCAGTGGACAGCACTGCACTGTAGCAGCTTTATCAAAACTGGAAAGAAAGGTTTGTTTTGCCTTTTGTGTGCACATTCCTATCCTCTTCTGTAGTTGCACTGTTCCCTCTGGAAAGATGGTCTTTATAATCCCCCCACTCCCTCACAATTTTGAAAGTATTATTATGATCTGGCCTTAGTACTTAACATACTAGTGTTACTCCGCTTTTTAAATACAATATGTATAATTCTGCTATAACAGCTGTTAAACCACAGTGCAAATGTCAGGTCTACTACTGATTTCGTCATTTAAATAGTTTTTTCCAACCTGGAAACATTTTGGTGCATTAATCGGTCTTTACACACAAAAGTCACAGAAGGGTACTACCAATGCTGTACCCCTTTTACTGAGAATAAGACTGGAAGCTGTCAAAGGCTGAAACTTTGTAAGCTGCAGGAGTTATTTGTGCTCATGCCATGAAACCTGGTATGAAATATAGGCTTTCTTTTTTATTTTTTCTTGTCGTCTGAAGTGGTCATTTTGTCTTATTAAATTGGGAACTCCAATAAATGAATTTCACCATGAAGCCAACTGGTGACATCTTTGAGAATACTTTAGAAAACAGTAAAATAATTAGATCAAAGAAGTGGTGCCTGTCGTCTCGGGGGACATGTCTCAATTTATCTTCTAATATGCAAAAGGGATTAATTATAAGAGTCTTATTTTGAAGATATATATTTTCTGTTTACAAATTGGTACACCATACTATAATTGAATTGATATTTTGAAGTAATTTCTCTAGTTTCTAATCTCATTTGCGCAAACAAGACAGGATTCTCTGTTTAAGTGACTTCTGTTGTGGGTCTCTTTGTAATTTATCAAAGTAAAAAGCTGAAACAAAGTAATACAAGAAAACCGTTTATCAAAGCAACCAACACAAGCAAATCAGCCGGCTTTGATTTCTCTTGTTGTTTTTGCTTTTTGGATAATTCTTTGTTTATATTTTTAGTGTAATTTTCTGGAACTTGAGTTCATATTTGAAATTTCAACTCTTTGAAAATCCCTCTAATTTAAACAGAAGTGCCCTTATTGTATAATGCCACATTTATTTACCAGTTTGGGTATAGTTATGTAAATACATCTCTTATGCAAAGTAGGTAAATGTTCAGTGGATAAGGTGCCTAATCTTGTTGTTTTTAATGTGAATATTAATATTTATTGTTATTTTAATTGTATTGGTACCTTTGTCCAAGTGACTCATATTCAACGATAGTGTATAATGAGTTACAAGTTGCTAAGGTTGTATTTTGTGGACTAGTGTTACAACCAAAACAGAATTCAAAATGTTAATGGTTATACAAAAAACTAAATAATAATACAGTATAGGAAATTATGTGCAGGACTGTATTACTGTGTGCTTGAATAGCAAGAGTATTGAATTATAACTGACATCAATGCGTTTGTGACATCATTCCTGTGGTGAGGCCACCATGCAGCGCTGTGCTGAAACGAACCCTTAATTTGGGCCAGAAAGATGCCTAACCCCACCCCATTTAATATTTGTATCTCCCAACATGTAGGAAAGTTCAAGCTGCCCCCAAACATTCATAATGCAGCACAAACATAATGTAGTTCACTAACTGTGGATCCCAGGTACTGTGCTCTAATGGGGGAAGGCACAGTAGTGACAAGTCCACCATCATTGTTTGGTGAATAAAACAGCTGGCACACTGGAGCAGTGGAAATCACACTTCAGTGGGAGAATGTGTTCATTAAAGAGAACGTCCAGCCTGGCTGATTCTGTAATGGCTTTAATAACAGTATGGGAAGGTATAATTAACCTAAGAAGAAGAACTAGGATGCAAATGAAGCACGAACAGTTGTTTTATGTGAATGTGCCAAAGGTTAAAATTATATATTTTCTGTGGCTAATGAGGGCAGTTTGTCACGTTACATGGCATTCACATGGTATAGATCTTTAGAAGAACACAATATGTGGAATCTACTTGATGAAAAACGTAATTATTCCATCTTAAAACACATTGTAAAGCCAATCACTTTGGAATCAAGATACTTTGGCTAGTTAGCTTAAAAAAAAAACAAAAAAACTTGTTCTTAATAAATCTAATTATGTGAATTGAGAATATACAGAGCACCACTCCCAGAAAGCCATTTTCATTCTAAATGGCCAACTGTGCCATGCTAAACGATTAGATCACTCAATAGTTTAATGTAGTAAAAATAAAATCAATAGCTACTTATTCAATAGATCTTAATTGTACCACAGGGCACACTGAGATGATTGATCTTCCATAGGAGCACTTATGAAGTTCACAGCAAAGTTGTGCTTCTTGTGTCTTAAAATTACAGCCCAAACAACAGTAAGATGATTATTGCAGTCCTGATTTAGTTAATGTTGATTATGATGCGGTCTTTGCTTTTCAGATTATTGTGTGTCATGTGCTGCAATCTGGACACCCTTTTGCTTTTGGAGTCACAGTACAGAGTTTCGGAGATATTGCTTCAGAGCCAAAAGGATAACGTGTCGGATGCCTCTGTAGGTCAAGGGTAGGTAATGGTTATTGGGGGAAATAAATGGGGCTGTAATTAGTATTAAACTATTAGAAGAGACAAAGGAAACCTACAGATGCATATAAGTGTATATGCATACATCCACTTATTACACTGAGAAGCTGTGTTATAGACATGCAATGTACACTACCGGTTTTAAAGTTGTAGAACACCTCAATTTTTCCAGTATTTATTGAAATGTATGCTGTTTAATGTTTCGGTGTACTCTGAAATTAAAGCATATAATAAATAAACAATTGGAGATAAAAAATAAATAAAGAAATCATTTCGTTTATCAAAATGTAACTCCTTAAGCTGACAAACCCCTCTTCACTGTTGTGTGGTTTGACAAGTGTTTGGTATCCCCTACGCATTTAAGCGCTCCCCCCCTCGCATTCTGAAATGGGGTGGGGGTGGGGGATACTTGGTCTGAGTAGGAATACAAAATCTCAGAAAATATTGACAATTATGACATATTGTGGAACCAGACAGTCTACTGATCAAAACAAGACTATCTACGTTTTTGTAGAAGCAACACACACCCGTAGAGATCTCAAAATGTCAAGATGGAAGACTCTGTTTACTGTGTACTAATACACAATGATTGTACATAACTGGATCTGAACTTCTCTCATATCTAGAAAAGATATGCAGGCAACAAAGACACCATGGGCCATTTTCTTATTTATAGGATGAGACACCTGTGCCACTTGTGCTCATCTTAACGTCTCTCATGTCCGAATTCAGGGATTAGGGATATGTTTGTAGTCATGAAGTTAAAGGAGGATCCAGAGACTATTGAACTTATAGCCACAACTTGGTATGTCAGTCTTATAAATATAAGCATTTCATAAATTTCTGAGATTTTAATTTCCTGTGTCAATATGGCTTATTTGACTTTCTTTCAATTTCTGTATCACCCTTATATTGCTCCCACTCCCTCCATCCCCTTCCACACACGCAAATATGATACTGTTCATATGGCAGAAAGTTCACTTTCTCAGATTGCAATTCACTTTGGCTTTGCTTCAGTAAACCCAGAAAGGCTTTTATGGTATATCATAAAACCCCATCTGCACTAAACCTTATCTCAGGGATTTAATGGGATTACTGATATAAAGGGAGTTTTTCTTTGCTTTTTTCTTTTTTCTTTCTTTGAAAATACGCCTTTATTTGCACCATAGTTAAAATAAATAAACACAAATATAAATTATTAGTATAACCTAAACATTTTAGTATAAGTTATTTACACCATTTGTTGGACTTTTAAATATCATGCATTAAACTATACTTATTTATCAAAGATAGTTTTTGAGAGTTTGGGAACCGTGGCCTTCAGGATGCAAACATCATACCACACTCCTTAGTTTGGACAAGCCTTTGTCTGCTTTGCTAGTATGTGAATGAAAAGCAAATGACAGCAGCAGAAACATTTGCTATGATGTTTGGCACATTTTACAATAGCTTAGTCAGGTTTATTTATTATTACTCTGTTGCTTTTCATTCTGTTAATCTATAAGCGTCTACAGAAATTAAGAAAGGAAACGTTTACAGCATTTAACTATTTAACAATTTTTTTATTAATAAGATGTTGTGTTGTTGATATAATAATAATTGGACCTGGGTACTGGTTCTAGGTTTTCTGCAATCACAACTAATTATAATGCACGTACCATTACTGCCTGAATACTGAATTAATAAATTATGGGTAAAATGCTGCTTATTGATGTGTTACTAATGATTTATAAATGTTGAATATATTATAAATACATACTTTATAAAGCATTAACATTATGATATAAATTGGTTATAAATCATTTCTGATCAAAAAGTGTAAAATAATGGATTAGGAATGTGTCAAAACAGTAGTGAAGTTTTCTTTATAACCTGTTCATAACTGATTTAAAAGAGGAACACTTTTTAGCTACCTTTTCGACTTTGTCACCATTTCATGTATTGCTATAACTGAGATATCACTGATTTAAAATGCATTATTCATGCTGTATAAAGTTTGTATTGATAATCTATTAAGCATTTATAAATCATTAATAACACATTATGCTGCACATTATTATAAAGTGCTTTGTCCTTTATTAATGTATGTGTATGTGTAATAATCAAGTGCAACCTTCGACGGCAGGAAGTTCATCATTGACGGGCTGTCGGTGGAGAGGAATCATATTCTCGTGAGGATGAATTTGATTGGAGGGCCGTCAGAGCGCTTTTTGCCCCCCCGTGCACTACAGAAGGTAAGCATTGCTGTGCAGTCAACCCAGGATTTATACACTAAAAAACAGCTAATTATTAGAAGTGTAAACTGTGAGTTAGATTATGCTGGTGTGCGACAAACAGGTGAGGGATTCACAATCAAAGCTTTTATTGAAACTTATAATTTGGACACATTTCCTTAATTCCCCTATACATTCATAATATGCTATTTTAAAAGTTGTGCCCCCACCCTGTTCACAGCATGAGAGTAAGAAAACCCAGTGAAATTCACACGTGCAAAACCTTCACAGTTTCTGCCCTTGGTGGAATTCAATGGTTTTAATATTTATTTATTTTACATTTAATTATTATTTTATCCAGCTCTATGTGATGTTGTATTCCATGTTAATACTACTGAACTAGTATTGCAGGCTGTGGTTTTAACATTTCATCCAGAAAGTGTCTGCTTAAAAACTGAACTGTCAGCATATATTATTCAGTTTGATAATCAATGTATTTTTTATAGCACATTTAGAACAGTAATCAGATTGCTATGCTTTCCTTCCATTGCAATATATATATATATATATATATATATATATATATATATATATATATATATATATATATATATATCGTCACTTAGTCCTGGACCAGATCCAAACATTGCCCTTCTCAGAAATTATAATTTTCCAATACTAGATAACTGCCCTTTATCTAACTGAAGTCTCTACCTTCTACCTAATGCAAAACTGCCATTTAGTAATGCATTTTTAGTTTGTGATTGGTGAGGGAATCAAAGTTTAGATTTAGCCAGGGCCTTAGTCTCAAATGGCTGCACTGGAGATTCATTAGTGAGAGTGTGATCTCAGCTCTGTCCTCAAAATAAGAATGTGTGTATTCTCTGCTAGTTTGATTTTCACAAGTACCACAGAAACTGTTTCAGTTTAAACTGAAGTTAAAAAAATATATATATGTCATTGTCAAGTCTGATTGCCAGGATATCCCGGTTCGGCATTTAAAGCAAATCAGTGAGTGAAATGCTGTTATCTTCTGTTTACACTCATCCCCATATAGGTAAGGAGGACATTGCTCTCATTAAAAAGCAAACTGGGATTTCTGCATGCAGTTTTTCTAGCCCAGAAAACACTTGCCCTTTGTCAAATACATTTCCATAATAATACTGACTTACACAGCACCCAAGGTTTTTCAATGTTTCTGGATGTTATTGGTTGAAGATAGTATATAAGATCGTATAAGATAGTATACTTGATTTTATTTTGAAAGGTGTGAGATGAAGCTGACAAAGTTGGCAGAGGCCAGTATCAAAATCTATAAATTCTATAGGCTCTATAGGCTCTGTGAGAGTGAAGGGAAAACGTTTTAATTCCACCTATGATTCTGTCTTCAGGGCAGTGACCTATATCCTTGGCCAATGTTTTCATCTTATCCATTACCAAAGTGTTATCTTCTGGATGTACCTAAGATGCCTCCTTGTACACAAGGTATGAAGAAACCCATTTTGTAAAAAATAATAATGTCTGTTTTTATCATTGATGTTTTATTGAAGATTGAAACATGTATTGATGTTTGTTCTTTTGAACTATGTTGAAGCTCCATGAAATTATCGAACATATTGTAACCCTGAAGAAACCTTTATTTCCCTTCTATTTTGACAAAACTGCAGGGTATTCTTGGTCTGATTTAATCAAACTAATTTCCCTTGAGTTGTCATTTCAAGACTGGATTTCAGATAGCAAAGGCACCTTTTCTTCACCGAGTGTTATTATTAATGTGTGCCCTGATTTCGACTCAGCAATAAACTTGATAATTTATTGAGGCAGCAGGTAAGCTTTAGTAGTGGCGGCGTGGTTGCAGCTGCGGTGTTAGTGAGACCTTGTGAAGAAGCACCTTTACAGGAATGTTTGCCTACACTTCCAAACTATAAAGTACACAATATTTCCTGAAGCCATAAATGTCACAGAAAATAAATGTATTAGGTGAAACTTTTACCCAGCTCTTTCAGGCTTTTCGGTTTAATTAAACAGCTGCTTGAAACATACATATTATAATAGTACTGTATTTCATAATCCATATGTTACTTCAATCCTTGCGATATCAGCAGTCAGAGAAGAATTTATTATTTTTATACCACCAGGAAGAATAAAATCCGATAAACTACATCGACCAGATATTATTTTTTAAATTCTAATATACATTTTATGTGCTGTCATTCAAGAGTCAGTCAGCCTTCTGTTAATGATTTTGCACAGATTGATTTAATGGCAGGACTAAAAGCCATGCAGTGACATAAGTACTGTTTGTTTGATGGCCTGACTGACTCATTAACATCCCGATTTATATTCTGCAGAGTCATTCAACAAAAAAGTGACTAAAGGCTACATCTGTGTATCACTATCGTGTGATATCTGTAGCTCCAATTTAGGATTCTAGTAATTTAGAAGATAAATTGCCTTACTAAACACTTTACATAGAAATCAATGGAGTGGCAGTCAAATGCTCCCATCCCAACAGCCCCTTGAATCATCTGCTATCATTATGTTTTTCTTGGGGCTAAATAGATCAACAAACTTTGAAAATACATCAAAGATAAATAAGTATCTTTTTTCAGGAATAATATTTATTTTACTGAATGGATGCTTTGAAAACCTCAAATCAAATGGAGGGTGTGAAGACATGGTTTTAAATGTATTAACCGTAACCACTCTGTGTTGTATATTTTAGACACTGAAATCAATACGTTCTTGACATTCTCAAAGAATCCAGAGAAACAAGCCAGCTGGATGGAGACCTGCAGGAAGCAGTTCTGCAAAGCCATGACCACCAGGTCCATGATCATGACAAGCAGTGGTGAGTCCTTCTTTTCCACAGAGACATTGACTTATTCATGGAACCACTGATGCTGCAGTATTCCAGAAGGACTGTCTTATTATGAGATCCCTCTTCAGTCATCCCAATTGTGCAGCAGTGTTGCTTTTTGTTTTGTTTAGGTTTAAATGCAATTCAAGACAGTGGTTTTTATTTGCTTTAGCTAATGCAATTCCCAAGTACAGTAGTAATAACAACCAAAACTGTTCCTAAGCCTTGTATAAATATAGTACATTCAGGTGCTCTAACTCTCGGATGCTGTCGCAGCTAGGGGACGAGAGGAAAAGAGAGAGCCCCCAAGGATGGGGAGAGAATGTTTTTGTCACCTGAAGAAATGTCATCAGCTTCTGAACCAGCTGGGCAGTGAATGTCAGTACATTCAGTTTCTCTACAGGGTAC